>NW_027287821.1:0-55772 GCF_047511675.1 Marmota flaviventris | reverse complement strand
GAAAGTGTATTTTCATTGTCTCTGTTTAGAGCTACTTCAACAGGGAACAAAGCATAGAGACCACACTGAGAACTAATCGAGTGTGTCAAGTTTCAAGCCGCTAGCAATATCCGTGTTTCATTTAGAGTTCCAAATGCATGTATCCCTATAGGGGAAAACGAAGCGAAACCTAAAAATTCAAAGTGTTCCTGGAAAGGAACAGTTGAACCTAGAAGAATGAAATTTGGGAAGCCAAGTGCAACTGGTATAGCGATCTTTCCTGCCAAGTATCAACAAGAATGGGTGAAAATCTTTTTCCTGATATTCTTGTAAACTAAGAGTTCTGTGGGAGCTCTGCAAACGCTTTAAAATGAAAGTGTATTTCCTTGCCTTTGCTTACAGCTACTTTCACAGGGAGAAATGCATAGAGAGCACACTGAGAACTCATTGACTGAGTCAAGTTTCAAGCAGCTAGCACAAACCATGATAGATTTACAG
The DNA here is from genome assembly GCF_047511675.1 of Marmota flaviventris. Classification (NCBI taxonomy): domain Eukaryota; kingdom Metazoa; phylum Chordata; class Mammalia; order Rodentia; family Sciuridae; genus Marmota; species Marmota flaviventris. The sequence continues at coordinate 55,295 of NW_027287821.1, read as the reverse complement.
TTCCAAATTCATGTATCCATATAGGGGGAAAGGAATTCAAACCTAAAAAGAAAGTGTTCCTGAAAATGAATGCTTCAAACGGAAAAACGAAATTTGGGCAGCCAAGTGCAACTGGTATACACATTTTTCCGGCTAAGTATCAACAAGTTCGGGTGAATAAATATTTGCTGAGATTCCAGAAAACTCAGAGTTCTGTGGAAGCTTTGCAAATGCTTTCAGATGAAAGTGTATGTTCCTTGCCTCTGCTTAGAGCTACTACCACAGGGAACAAAGCATAGAGAGCACACCACGAACTAATGGAGTGAGTCAAGTTTGAAGAAGCTAGCACAAACCATGTTTGATATACAGTTCCAAATGCATGTATCCCTATAAGGGAAAAGGAAGGGAAACAGGAAATTCAAAGTGCTCCTGCAAACGAACGCTTCAACCCTGAAGAACGAAATTTGGGCAGCCAAGTGAAACCACTAAACTCATCTTTGCTGCCCAGTATCATCAAGATCTGGTGAAAAAATTTTGCTGAGATTCCAGTAAACTCAAGAGTTCTGTGGAAGCTTTGCAAATGCTTTCAGATGAAAGTGTATGTTCCTTGCCTCTGCTTGGGGCTACTTCATCAGGAAACAAAGCATAGAGAGTGCACTGAGAACTAACTGAGTGAGTCAAGTTTCCTGCAGCTAGTACAAACCGTGTCTGAGTTAGAGTTCCAAATGCATGTATCCCTATAGGGGAAAATGAAGTGAAACCTAAAATTTCAAAGTATTCCTGCAAACGAACTATTCAACCTAGAAGATCTAAATTTGGGCAGCCACATGCAACCGGTATACTTATCTTTCCTGTCGAGTAACAACAAGTTAGGGTGAAAAAATATTTGCTGAGATTCCAGGAAACTCAAAGTTCTGTGGAATCACTGCAAATGCTTTCAAATGAAAGTTTCTTTCCCTTGCCTCTGCTTAGGGTTACTTCAACAGAAAACAAAGCATAGAGATCGCACTGAGAACTAGTTGAGTGAGTTTCAGTTTCAAGCAGCTAGCATAAACCGTGTTTGATTTATAATTCCAAATGCATACGTCCCTATAAGGAAAAGTGAAGTGAAACCTAAAAATTCAAAGTGTTCCTGCAAACGGACTTTTCAACCTAGAAGAACGAAATTTGGGTAGCTAAGTGCAACTGGTATCCTCATCTTTCCCGACAAGGATCATCAAGATCAGGTGAGTAAATATTTGCAGAGATTCCAGTTAACTTGGAGCTCTGTTGAAGCTCTGTAAATGCTTTCTAAGGAAAGCGTATGTTCCTCGCCTCCACTTAGGGCCACTTCAACAGGGAACAAAGCACAGAGAGCACACCAGGAACTAATTGAGTGAGTCAAGCTTCAAGCAGCTAGCACAAAGAGTGTTTGATTTAGAGTTCCAAATGCATGTATTCCTATGGGTTCAAATGAAGAGAAACCCCCAAAATTCAATGTCTTCCTGAAAGCAAATGCTTCAACTAAGAAGAACGTAATTTTGGCAACCAAATGCAACTGGTATACTCATCTTTCTTACCTAGTATCAACAAGATCAAGTGAAAAAATATTCGCTGAAATTCCAGTAAACTTGGGAGTTTTGTGGAAGCTCTGCAAACACTTACATAAGAAAGCGTATTTTCCTTGCCTCTGCTTGGGGATACTTCAGCAGGGGACAATGCATAGAGAGTGCACTGAGAACTAATTGAGTGAGCCAAGTTTCAAACAGGTATCACAAACTGTGTTTGATTTAGCATTCCAAATGCATGTATTCATATAGGGAAAAAAGAAGTGAAACCTAAAAATTCAAAGTGTTCCTGCAAAGGAACTCTTCAACATAAGATTACGAAATGTGGGGTGCCAAGTGCAACTCATATACTCATTTTTGCTGCCAAGTATCAACAAGATCGGGTGAAAAAATATTTGCTGAGAGTCCGGTAAACTCTGAGTTCTGTGGATGCTCTACAAACACTTTCAAATGAAAGTCTATTTTTCTTTGCTCTGCTTAGGGGTACATAAACCGGTTACAGAGCATAGAGAGCACAATGAGAATTCATTCAGTGAGTCAAGTTTCAAGCAGCTAGCACAAACCGTGTTTGATTTAGATTTTCAAAAGCATGTATCCCTATAGGGGAAAATGTAGTAAAACCTCAATATTCAAAGTCATCCTGCAAAGGAATGTTTCAACCTAGCAGAACAAAATTTGTGCAGCCAAGTGCAACTGGTATACACATTTTTCCTACCAAGTATCAACAAGATAGGGTGACAAAATATTTGCTGAGGTTTCAGTAATCTCTGAGTTTTTTCGAACCTCGGTGAATACTTTCCAAAGAAAGTGTGTTTTCCTTGCCTCTGCTTAGGGCTACTTCAACAGGGAACAATGCATAGAGAGTGCACTGAGAACTAGTTGAGTGAGTCAAGTTACAAGCACACAGCAAAAACCGTGTTTGATTTAGAGTTCCAAATGTATGTATCCCTATAGGGGAAAATGAAGTGAAACCTAAAAATTCAAAGTTTTCCTGCAAACGAACGTTTCAATCGAGAAGCACGAAATTGGAACAGCCAAGGACAACTTGTATACTTATCTCTCCTGTCGAATATCAAGAAGATCGGGTGAAAAAAATATTATCTGAGATTCCAGTAAACTCATAGTTCTACGGAAGCTCTGCAAACACTTCCAAATGAAAGTGTATTTTCATTGTCTCTGTTTAGAGCTACTTCAACAGGGAACAAAGCATAGAGACCACACTGAGAACTAATCGAGTGTGTCAAGTTTCAAGCCGCTAGCAATATCCGTGTTTCATTTAGAGTTCCAAATGCATGTATCCCTATAGGGGAAAACGAAGCGAAACCTAAAAATTCAAAGTGTTCCTGGAAAGGAACAGTTGAACCTAGAAGAATGAAATTTGGGAAGCCAAGTGCAACTGGTATAGCGATCTTTCCTGCCAAGTATCAACAAGAATGGGTGAAAATCTTTTTCCTGATATTCTTGTAAACTAAGAGTTCTGTGGGAGCTCTGCAAACGCTTTAAAATGAAAGTGTATTTCCTTGCCTTTGCTTACAGCTACTTTCACAGGGAGAAATGCATAGAGAGCACACTGAGAACTCATTGACTGAGTCAAGTTTCAAGCAGCTAGCACAAACCATGATAGATTTACAGTTCCAAATTCATGTATCCATATAGGGGGAAAGGAATTCAAACCTAAAAAGAAAGTGTTCCTGAAAATGAATGCTTCAAACGGAAAAACGAAATTTGGGCAGCCAAGTGCAACTGGTATACACATTTTTCCGGCTAAGTATCAACAAGTTCGGGTGAATAAATATTTGCTGAGATTCCAGAAAACTCAGAGTTCTGTGGAAGCTTTGCAAATGCTTTCAGATGAAAGTGTATGTTCCTTGCCTCTGCTTAGAGCTACTACCACAGGGAACAAAGCATAGAGAGCACACCACGAACTAATGGAGTGAGTCAAGTTTGAAGGAGCTAGCACAAACCATGTTTGATATACAGTTCCAAATGCATGTATCCCTATAAGGGAAAAGGAAGGGAAACAGGAAATTCAAAGTGCTCCTGCAAACGAACGCTTCAACCCTGAAGAACGAAATTTGGGCAGCCAAGTGAAACCACTAAACTCATCTTTGCTGCCCAGTATCATCAAGATCTGGTGAAAAAATTTTGCTGAGATTCCAGTAAACTCAAGAGTTCTGTGGAAGCTTTGCAAATGCTTTCAGATGAAAGTGTATGTTCCTTGCCTCTGCTTGGGGCTACTTCATCAGGAAACAAAGCATAGAGAGTGCACTGAGAACTAACTGAGTGAGTCAAGTTTCATGCAGCTAGTACAAACCGTGTCTGAGTTAGAGTTCCAAATGCATGTATCCCTATAGGGGAAAATGAAGTGAAACCTAAAATTTCAAAGTATTCCTGCAAACGAACTATTCAACCTAGAAGATCTAAATTTGGGCAGCCAAATGCAACCGGTATACTTATCTTTCCTGTCGAGTAACAACAAGTTAGGGTGAAAAAATATTTGCTGAGATTCCAGGAAACTCAAAGTTCTGTGGAATCACTGCAAATGCTTTCAAATGAAAGTTTCTTTCCCTTGCCTCTGCTTAGGGTTACTTCAACAGAAAACAAAGCATAGAGATCGCACTGAGAACTAGTTGAGTGAGTTTCAGTTTCAAGCAGCTAGCATAAACCGTGTTTGATTTATAATTCCAAATGCATACGTCCCTATAAGGAAAAGTGAAGTGAAACCTAAAAATTCAAAGTGTTCCTGCAAACGGACTTTTCAACCTAGAAGAACGAAATTTGGGTAGCTAAGTGCAACTGGTATCCTCATCTTTCCCGACAAGGATCATCAAGATCAGGTGAGTAAATATTTGCAGAGATTCCAGTTAACTTGGAGCTCTGTTGAAGCTCTGTAAATGCTTTCTAAGGAAAGCGTATGTTCCTCGCCTCCACTTAGGGCCACTTCAACAGGGAACAAAGCACAGAGAGCACACCAGGAACTAATTGAGTGAGTCAACCTTCAAGCAGCTAGCACAAAGAGTGTTTGATTTAGAGTTCCAAATGCATGTATTCCTATGGGTTCAAATGAAGAGAAACCCCCAAAATTCAATGTCTTCCTGAAAGCAAATGCTTCAACTAAGAAGAACGTAATTTTGGCAACCAAATGCAACTGGTATACTCATCTTTCTTACCTAGTATCAACAAGATCAAGTGAAAAAATATTCGCTGAAATTCCAGTAAACTTGGGAGTTTTGTGGAAGCTCTGCAAACACTTACATAAGAAAGCGTATTTTCCTTGCCTCTGCTTGGGGATACTTCAGCAGGGGACAATGCATAGAGAGTGCACTGAGAACTAATTGAGTGAGCCAAGTTTCAAACAGGTATCACAAACTGTGTTTGATTTAGCATTCCAAATGCATGTATTCATATAGGGAAAAAAGAAGTGAAACCTAAAAATTCAAAGTGTTCCTGCAAAGGAACTCTTCAACATAAGATTACGAAACGTGGGGTGCCAAGTGCAACTCATATACTCATTTTTGCTGCCAAGTATCAACAAGATCGGGTGAAAAAATATTTGCTGAGAGTCCGGTAAACTCTGAGTTCTGTGGATGCTCTACAAACACTTTCAAATGAAAGTCTATTTTTCTTTGCTCTGCTTAGGGGTACATAAACCGGTTACAGAGCATAGAGAGCACAATGAGAATTCATTCAGTGAGTCAAGTTTCAAGCAGCTAGCACAAACCGTGTTTGATTTAGATTTTCAAAAGCATGTATCCCTATAGGGGAAAATGTAGTAAAACCTCAATATTCAAAGTCATCCTGCAAAGGAATGTTTCAACCTAGCAGAACAAAATTTGTGCAGCCAAGTGCAACTGGTATACACATTTTTCCTACCAAGTATCAACAAGATAGGGTGACAAAATATTTGCTGAGGTTTCAGTAATCTCTGAGTTTTTTCGAACCTCGGTGAATACTTTCCAAAGAAAGTGTGTTTTCCTTGCCTCTGCTTAGGGCTACTTCAACAGGGAACAATGCATAGAGAGTGCACTGAGAACTAGTTGAGTGAGTCAAGTTACAAGCACACAGCAAAAACCGTGTTTGATTTAGAGTTCCAAATGTATGTATCCCTATAGGGGAAAATGAAGTGAAACCTAAAAATTCAAAGTTTTCCTGCAAACGAACGTTTCAATCGAGAAGCACGAAATTGGAACAGCCAAGGACAACTTGTATACTTATCTCTCCTGTCGAATATCAAGAAGATCGGGTGAAAAAAATATTATCTGAGATTCCAGTAAACTCATAGTTCTACGGAAGCTCTGCAAACACTTCCAAATGAAAGTGTATTTTCATTGTCTCTGTTTAGAGCTACTTCAACAGGGAACAAAGCATAGAGACCACACTGAGAACTAATCGAGTGTGTCAAGTTTCAAGCCGCTAGCAATATCCGTGTTTCATTTAGAGTTCCAAATGCATGTATCCCTATAGGGGAAAACGAAGCGAAACCTAAAAATTCAAAGTGTTCCTGGAAAGGAACAGTTGAACCTAGAAGAATGAAATTTGGGAAGCCAAGTGCAACTGGTATAGCGATCTTTCCTGCCAAGTATCAACAAGAATGGGTGAAAATCTTTTTCCTGATATTCTTGTAAACTAAGAGTTCTGTGGGAGCTCTGCAAACGCTTTAAAATGAAAGTGTATTTCCTTGCCTTTGCTTACAGCTACTTTCACAGGGAGAAATGCATAGAGAGCACACTGAGAACTCATTGACTGAGTCAAGTTTCAAGCAGCTAGCACAAACCATGATAGATTTACAGTTCCAAATTCATGTATCCATATAGGGGGAAAGGAATTCAAACCTAAAAAGAAAGTGTTCCTGAAAATGAATGCTTCAAACGGAAAAACGAAATTTGGGCAGCCAAGTGCAACTGGTATACACATTTTTCCGGCTAAGTATCAACAAGTTCGGGTGAATAAATATTTGCTGAGATTCCAGAAAACTCAGAGTTCTGTGGAAGCTTTGCAAATGCTTTCAGATGAAAGTGTATGTTCCTTGCCTCTGCTTAGAGCTACTACCACAGGGAACAAAGCATAGAGAGCACACCACGAACTAATGGAGTGAGTCAAGTTTGAAGGAGCTAGCACAAACCATGTTTGATATACAGTTCCAAATGCATGTATCCCTATAAGGGAAAAGGAAGGGAAACTGGAAATTCAAAGTGCTCCTGCAAACGAACGCTTCAACCCTGAAGAACGAAATTTGGGCAGCCAAGTGAAACCACTAAACTCATCTTTGCTGCCCAGTATCATCAAGATCTGGTGAAAAAATTTTGCTGAGATTCCAGTAAACTCAAGAGTTCTGTGGAAGCTTTGCAAATGCTTTCAGATGAAAGTGTATGTTCCTTGCCTCTGCTTGGGGCTACTTCATCAGGAAACAAAGCATAGAGAGTGCACTGAGAACTAACTGAGTGAGTCAAGTTTCATGCAGCTAGTACAAACCGTGTCTGAGTTAGAGTTCCAAATGCATGTATCCCTATAGGGGAAAAGGAAGTGAAACCTAAAATTTCAAAGTATTCCTGCAAACGAACTATTCAACCTAGAAGATCTAAATTTGGGCAGCCACATGCAACCGGTATACTTATCTTTCCTGTCGAGTAACAACAAGTTAGGGTGAAAAAATATTTGCTGAGATTCCAGGAAACTCAAAGTTCTGTGGAATCACTGCAAATGCTTTCAAATGAAAGTTTCTTTCCCTTGCCTCTGCTTAGGGTTACTTCAACAGAAAACAAAGCATAGAGATCGCACTGAGAACTAGTTGAGTGAGTTTCAGTTTCAAGCAGCTAGCATAAACCGTGTTTGATTTATAATTCCAAATGCATACGTCCCTATAAGGAAAAGTGAAGTGAAACCTAAACATTCAAAGTGTTCCTGCAAACGGACTTTTCAACCTAGAAGAACGAAATTTGGGTAGCTAAGTGCAACTGGTATCCTCATCTTTCCCGACAAGGATCATCAAGATCAGGTGAGTAAATATTTGCAGAGATTCCAGTTAACTTGGAGCTCTGTTGAAGCTCTGTAAATGCTTTCCAAAGAAAGCGTATGTTCCTCGTCTCCACTTAGGGCCACTTCAACAGGGAACAAAGCACAGAGAGCACACCAGGAACTAATTGAGTGAGTCAAGCTTCAAGCAGCTAGCACAAAGAGTGTTTGATTTAGAGTTCCAAATGCATGTATTCCTATGGGTTCAAATGAAGAGAAACCCCCAAAATTCAATGTCTTCCTGAAAGCAAATGCTTCAACTAAGAAGAACGTAATTTTGGCAACCAAATGCAACTGGTATACTCATCTTTCTTACCTAGTATCAACAAGATCAAGTGAAAAAATATTCGCTGAAATTCCAGTAAACTTGGGAGTTTTGTGGAAGCTCTGCAAACACTTACATAAGAAAGCGTATTTTCCTTGCCTCTGCTTGGGGATACTTCAGCAGGGGACAATGCATAGAGAGTGCACTGAGAACTAATTGAGTGAGCCAAGTTTCAAACAGGTATCACAAACTGTGTTTGATTTAGCATTCCAAATGCATGTATTCATATAGGGAAAAAAAGAAGTGAAACCTAAAAATTCAAAGTGTTCCTGCAAAGGAACTCTTCAACATAAGATTACGAAATGTGGGGTGCCAAGTGCAACTCATATACTCATTTTTGCTGCCAAGTATCAACAAGATCGGGTGAAAAAATATTTGCTGAGAGTCCGGTAAACTCTGAGTTCTGTGGATGCTCTACAAACACTTTCAAATGAAAGTCTATTTTTCTTTGCTCTGCTTAGGGGTACATAAACCGGTTACAGAGCATAGAGAGCACAATGAGAATTCATTCAGTGAGTCAAGTTTCAAGCAGCTAGCACAAACCGTGTTTGATTTAGATTTTCAAAAGCATGTATCCCTATAGGGGAAAATGTAGTAAAACCTCAATATTCAAAGTCATCCTGCAAAGGAATGTTTCAACCTAGCAGAACAAAATTTGTGCAGCCAAGTGCAACTGGTATACACATTTTTCCTACCAAGTATCAACAAGATAGGGTGACAAAATATTTGCTGAGGTTTCAGTAATCTCTGAGTTTTTTCGAACCTCGGTGAATACTTTCCAAAGAAAGTGTGTTTTCCTTGCCTCTGCTTAGGGCTACTTCAACAGGGAACAATGCATAGAGAGTGCACTGAGAACTAGTTGAGTGAGTCAAGTTACAAGCACACAGCAAAAACCGTGTTTGATTTAGAGTTCCAAATGTATGTATCCCTATAGGGGAAAATGAAGTGAAACCTAAAAATTCAAAGTTTTCCTGCAAACGAACGTTTCAATCGAGAAGCACGAAATTGGAACAGCCAAGGACAACTTGTATACTTATCTCTCCTGTCGAATATCAAGAAGATCGGGTGAAAAAAATATTATCTGAGATTCCAGTAAACTCATAGTTCTACGGAAGCTCTGCAAACACTTTCAAATGAAAGTGTATTTTCATTGTCTCTGTTTAGAGCTACTTCAACAGGGAACAAAGCATAGAGACCACACTGAGAACTAATCGAGTGTGTCAAGTTTCAAGCCGCTAGCAATATCCGTGTTTCATTTAGAGTTCCAAATGCATGTATCCCTATAGGGGAAAACGAAGCGAAACCTAAAAATTCAAAGTGTTCCTGGAAAGGAACAGTTGAACCTAGAAGAATGAAATTTGGGAAGCCAAGTGCAACTGGTATAGCGATCTTTCCTGCCAAGTATCAACAAGAATGGGTGAAAATCTTTTTCCTGATATTCTTGTAAACTAAGAGTTCTGTGGGAGCTCTGCAAACGCTTTAAAATGAAAGTGTATTTCCTTGCCTTTGCTTACAGCTACTTTCACAGGGAGAAATGCATAGAGAGCACACTGAGAACTCATTGACTGAGTCAAGTTTCAAGCAGCTAGCACAAACCATGATAGATTTACAGTTCCAAATTCATGTATCCATATAGGGGGAAAGGAATTCAAACCTAAAAAGAAAGTGTTCCTGAAAATGAATGCTTCAAACGGAAAAACGAAATTTGGGCAGCCAAGTGCAACTGGTATACACATTTTTCCGGCTAAGTATCAACAAGTTCGGGTGAATAAATATTTGCTGAGATTCCAGAAAACTCAGAGTTCTGTGGAAGCTTTGCAAATGCTTTCAGATGAAAGTGTATGTTCCTTGCCTCTGCTTAGAGCTACTACCACAGGGAACAAAGCATAGAGAGCACACCACGAACTAATGGAGTGAGTCAAGTTTGAAGAAGCTAGCACAAACCATGTTTGATATACAGTTCCAAATGCATGTATCCCTATAAGGGAAAAGGAAGGGAAACTGGAAATTCAAAGTGCTCCTGCAAACGAACGCTTCAACCCTGAAGAACGAAATTTGGGCAGCCAAGTGAAACCACTAAACTCATCTTTGCTGCCCAGTATCATCAAGATCTGGTGAAAAAATTTTGCTGAGATTCCAGTAAACTCAAGAGTTCTGTGGAAGCTTTGCAAATGCTTTCAGATGAAAGTGTATGTTCCTTGCCTCTGCTTGGGGCTACTTCATCAGGAAACAAAGCATAGAGAGTGCACTGAGAACTAACTGAGTGAGTCAAGTTTCATGCAGCTAGTACAAACCGTGTCTGAGTTAGAGTTCCAAATGCATGTATCCCTATAGGGGAAAATGAAGTGAAACCTACAATTTCAAAGTATTCCTGCAAACGAACTATTCAACCTAGAAGATCTAAATTTGGGCAGCCACATGCAACCGGTATACTTATCTTTCCTGTCGAGTAACAACAAGTTAGGGTGAAAAAATATTTGCTGAGATTCCAGGAAACTCAAAGTTCTGTGGAATCACTGCAAATGCTTTCAAATGAAAGTTTCTTTCCCTTGCCTCTGCTTAGGGTTACTTCAACAGAAAACAAAGCATAGAGATCGCACTGAGAACTAGTTGAGTGAGTTTCAGTTTCAAGCAGCTAGCATAAACCGTGTTTGATTTATAATTCCAAATGCATACGTCCCTATAAGGAAAAGTGAAGTGAAACCTAAACATTCAAAGTGTTCCTGCAAACGGACTTTTCAACCTAGAAGAACGAAATTTGGGTAGCTAAGTGCAACTGGTATCCTCATCTTTCCCGACAAGGATCATCAAGATCAGGTGAGTAAATATTTGCAGAGATTCCAGTTAACTTGGAGCTCTGTTGAAGCTCTGTAAATGCTTTCTAAGGAAAGCGTATGTTCCTCGCCTCCACTTAGGGCCACTTCAACAGGGAACAAAGCACAGAGAGCACACCAGGAACTAATTGAGTGAGTCAAGCTTCAAGCAGCTAGCACAAAGAGTGTTTGATTTAGAGTTCCAAATGCATGTATTCCTATGGGTTCAAATGAAGAGAAACCCCCAAAATTCAATGTCTTCCTGAAAGCAAATGCTTCAACTAAGAAGAACGTAATTTTGGCAACCAAATGCAACTGGTATACTCATCTTTCTTACCTAGTATCAACAAGATCAAGTGAAAAAATATTCGCTGAAATTCCAGTAAACTTGGGAGTTTTGTGGAAGCTCTGCAAACACTTACATAAGAAAGCGTATTTTCCTTGCCTCTGCTTGGGGATACTTCAGCAGGGGACAATGCATAGAGAGTGCACTGAGAACTAATTGAGTGAGCCAAGTTTCAAACAGGTATCACAAACTGTGTTTGATTTAGCATTCCAAATGCATGTATTCATATAGGGAAAAAAGAAGTGAAACCTAAAAATTCAAAGTGTTCCTGCAAAGGAACTCTTCAACATAAGATTACGAAATGTGGGGTGCCAAGTGCAACTCATATACTCATTTTTGCTGCCAAGTATCAACAAGATCGGGTGAAAAAATATTTGCTGAGAGTCCGGTAAACTCTGAGTTCTGTGGATGCTCTACAAACACTTTCAAATGAAAGTCTATTTTTCTTTGCTCTGCTTAGGGGTACATAAACCGGTTACAGAGCATAGAGAGCACAATGAGAATTCATTCAGTGAGTCAAGTTTCAAGCAGCTAGCACAAACCGTGTTTGATTTAGATTTTCAAAAGCATGTATCCCTATAGGGGAAAATGTAGTAAAACCTCAATATTCAAAGTCATCCTGCAAAGGAATGTTTCAACCTAGCAGAACAAAATTTGTGCAGCCAAGTGCAACTGGTATACACATTTTTCCTACCAAGTATCAACAAGATAGGGTGACAAAATATTTGCTGAGGTTTCAGTAATCTCTGAGTTTTTTCGAACCTCGGTGAATACTTTCCAAAGAAAGTGTGTTTTCCTTGCCTCTGCTTAGGGCTACTTCAACAGGGAACAATGCATAGAGAGTGCACTGAGAACTAGTTGAGTGAGTCAAGTTACAAGCACACAGCAAAAACCGTGTTTGATTTAGAGTTCCAAATGTATGTATCCCTATAGGGGAAAATGAAGTGAAACCTAAAAATTCAAAGTTTTCCTGCAAACGAACGTTTCAATCGAGAAGCACGAAATTGGAACAGCCAAGGACAACTTGTATACTTATCTCTCCTGTCGAATATCAAGAAGATCGGGTGAAAAAAATATTATCTGAGATTCCAGTAAACTCATAGTTCTACGGAAGCTCTGCAAACACTTTCAAATGAAAGTGTATTTTCATTGTCTCTGTTTAGAGCTACTTCAACAGGGAACAAAGCATAGAGACCACACTGAGAACTAATCGAGTGTGTCAAGTTTCAAGCCGCTAGCAATATCCGTGTTTCATTTAGAGTTCCAATGCATGTATCCCTATAGGGGAAAACGAAGCGAAACCTAAAAATTCAAAGTGTTCCTGGAAAGGAACAGTTGAACCTAGAAGAATGAAATTTGGGAAGCCAAGTGCAACTGGTATAGCGATCTTTCCTGCCAAGTATCAACAAGAATGGGTGAAAATCTTTTTCCTGATATTCTTGTAAACTAAGAGTTCTGTGGGAGCTCTGCAAACGCTTTAAAATGAAAGTGTATTTCCTTGCCTTTGCTTACAGCTACTTTCACAGGGAGAAATGCATAGAGAGCACACTGAGAACTCATTGACTGAGTCAAGTTTCAAGCAGCTAGCACAAACCATGATTGATTTACAGTTCCAAATTCATGTATCCATATAGGGGGAAAGGAATTCAAACCTAAAAAGAAAGTGTTCCTGAAAATGAATGCTTCAAACGGAAAAACGAAATTTGGGCAGCCAAGTGCAACTGGTATACACATTTTTCCGGCTAAGTATCAACAAGTTCGGGTGAATAAATATTTGCTGAGATTCCAGAAAACTCAGAGTTCTGTGGAAGCTTTGCAAATGCTTTCAGATGAAAGTGTATGTTCCTTGCCTCTGCTTAGAGCTACTACCACAGGGAACAAAGCATAGAGAGCACACCACGAACTAATGGAGTGAGTCAAGTTTGAAGGATCTAGCACAAACCATGTTTGATATACAGTTCCAAATGCATGTATCCCTATAAGGGAAAAGGAAGGGAAACTGGAAATTCAAAGTGCTCCTGCAAACGAACGCTTCAACCCTGAAGAACGAAATTTGGGCAGCCAAGTGAAACCACTAAACTCATCTTTGCTGCCCAGTATCATCAAGATCTGGTGAAAAAATTTTGCTGAGATTCCAGTAAACTCAAGAGTTCTGTGGAAGCTTTGCAAATGCTTTCAGATGAAAGTGTATGTTCCTTGCCTCTGCTTGGGGCTACTTCATCAGGAAACAAAGCATAGAGAGTGCACTGAGAACTAACTGAGTGAGTCAAGTTTCATGCAGCTAGTACAAACCGTGTCTGAGTTAGAGTTCCAAATGCATGTATCCCTATAGGGGAAAATGAAGTGAAACCTACATTTCAAAGTATTCCTGCAAACGAACTATTCAACCTAGAAGATCTAAATTTGGGCAGCCACATGCAACCGGTATACTTATCTTTCCTGTCGAGTAACAACAAGTTAGGGTGAAAAAATATTTGCTGAGATTCCAGGAAACTCAAAGTTCTGTGGAATCACTGCAAATGCTTTCAAATGAAAGTTTCTTTCCCTTGCCTCTGCTTAGGGTTACTTCAACAGAAAACAAAGCATAGAGATCGCACTGAGAACTAGTTGAGTGAGTTTCAGTTTCAAGCAGCTAGCATAAACCGTGTTTGATTTATAATTCCAAATGCATACGTCCCTATAAGGAAAAGTGAAGTGAAACCTAAAAATTCAAAGTGTTCCTGCAAACGGACTTTTCAACCTAGAAGAACGAAATTTGGGTAGCTAAGTGCAACTGGTATCCTCATCTTTCCCGACAAGGATCATCAAGATCAGGTGAGTAAATATTTGCAGAGATTCCAGTTAACTTGGAGCTCTGTTGAAGCTCTGTAAATGCTTTCTAAGGAAAGCGTATGTTCCTCGCCTCCACTTAGGGCCACTTCAACAGGGAACAAAGCACAGAGAGCACACCAGGAACTAATTGAGTGAGTCAACCTTCAAGCAGCTAGCACAAAGAGTGTTTGATTTAGAGTTCCAAATGCATGTATTCCTATGGGTTCAAATGAAGAGAAACCCCCAAAATTCAATGTCTTCCTGAAAGCAAATGCTTCAACTAAGAAGAACGTAATTTTGGCAACCAAATGCAACTGGTATACTCATCTTTCTTACCTAGTATCAACAAGATCAAGTGAAAAAATATTCGCTGAAATTCCAGTAAACTTGGGAGTTTTGTGGAAGCTCTGCAAACACTTACATAAGAAAGCGTATTTTCCTTGCCTCTGCTTGGGGATACTTCAGCAGGGGACAATGCATAGAGAGTGCACTGAGAACTAATTGAGTGAGCCAAGTTTCAAACAGGTATCACAAACTGTGTTTGATTTAGCATTCCAAATGCATGTATTCATATAGGGAAAAAAGAAGTGAAACCTAAAAATTCAAAGTGTTCCTGCAAAGGAACTCTTCAACATAAGATTACGAAACGTGGGGTGCCAAGTGCAACTCATATACTCATTTTTGCTGCCAAGTATCAACAAGATCGGGTGAAAAAATATTTGCTGAGAGTCCGGTAAACTCTGAGTTCTGTGGATGCTCTACAAACACTTTCAAATGAAAGTCTATTTTTCTTTGCTCTGCTTAGGGGTACATAAACCGGTTACAGAGCATAGAGAGCACAATGAGAATTCATTCAGTGAGTCAAGTTTCAAGCAGCTAGCACAAACCGTGTTTGATTTAGATTTTCAAAAGCATGTATCCCTATAGGGGAAAATGTAGTAAAACCTCAATATTCAAAGTCATCCTGCAAAGGAATGTTTCAACCTAGCAGAACAAAATTTGTGCAGCCAAGTGCAACTGGTATACACATTTTTCCTACCAAGTATCAACAAGATAGGGTGACAAAATATTTGCTGAGGTTTCAGTAATCTCTGAGTTTTTTCGAACCTCGGTGAATACTTTCCAAAGAAAGTGTGTTTTCCTTGCCTCTGCTTAGGGCTACTTCAACAGGGAACAATGCATAGAGAGTGCACTGAGAACTAGTTGAGTGAGTCAAGTTACAAGCACACAGCAAAAACCGTGTTTGATTTAGAGTTCCAAATGTATGTATCCCTATAGGGGAAAATGAAGTGAAACCTAAAAATTCAAAGTTTTCCTGCAAACGAACGTTTCAATCGAGAAGCACGAAATTGGAACAGCCAAGGACAACTTGTATACTTATCTCTCCTGTCGAATATCAAGAAGATCGGGTGAAAAAAATATTATCTGAGATTCCAGTAAACTCATAGTTCTACGGAAGCTCTGCAAACACTTCCAAATGAAAGTGTATTTTCATTGTCTCTGTTTAGAGCTACTTCAACAGGGAACAAAGCATAGAGACCACACTGAGAACTAATCGAGTGTGTCAAGTTTCAAGCCGCTAGCAATATCCGTGTTTCATTTAGAGTTCCAAATGCATGTATCCCTATAGGGGAAAACGAAGCGAAACCTAAAAATTCAAAGTGTTCCTGGAAAGGAACAGTTGAACCTAGAAGAATGAAATTTGGGAAGCCAAGTGCAACTGGTATAGCGATCTTTCCTGCCAAGTATCAACAAGAATGGGTGAAAATCTTTTTCCTGATATTCTTGTAAACTAAGAGTTCTGTGGGAGCTCTGCAAACGCTTTAAAATGAAAGTGTATTTCCTTGCCTTTGCTTACAGCTACTTTCACAGGGAGAAATGCATAGAGAGCACACTGAGAACTCATTGACTGAGTCAAGTTTCAAGCAGCTAGCACAAACCATGATAGATTTACAGTTCCAAATTCATGTATCCATATAGGGGGAAAGGAATTCAAACCTAAAAAGAAAGTGTTCCTGAAAATGAATGCTTCAAACGGAAAAACGAAATTTGGGCAGCCAAGTGCAACTGGTATACACATTTTTCCGGCTAAGTATCAACAAGTTCGGGTGAATAAATATTTGCTGAGATTCCAGAAAACTCAGAGTTCTGTGGAAGCTTTGCAAATGCTTTCAGATGAAAGTGTATGTTCCTTGCCTCTGCTTAGAGCTACTACCACAGGGAACAAAGCATAGAGAGCACACCACGAACTAATGGAGTGAGTCAAGTTTGAAGGATCTAGCACAAACCATGTTTGATATACAGTTCCAAATGCATGTATCCCTATAAGGGAAAAGGAAGGGAAACTGGAAATTCAAAGTGCTCCTGCAAACGAACGCTTCAACCCTGAAGAACGAAATTTGGGCAGCCAAGTGAAACCACTAAACTCATCTTTGCTGCCCAGTATCATCAAGATCTGGTGAAAAAATTTTGCTGAGATTCCAGTAAACTCAAGAGTTCTGTGGAAGCTTTGCAAATGCTTTCAGATGAAAGTGTATGTTCCTTGCCTCTGCTTGGGGCTACTTCATCAGGAAACAAAGCATAGAGAGTGCACTGAGAACTAACTGAGTGAGTCAAGTTTCATGCAGCTAGTACAAACCGTGTCTGAGTTAGAGTTCCAAATGCATGTATCCCTATAGGGGAAAATGAAGTGAAACCTACAATTTCAAAGTATTCCTGCAAACGAACTATTCAACCTAGAAGATCTAAATTTGGGCAGCCACATGCAACCGGTATACTTATCTTTCCTGTCGAGTAACAACAAGTTAGGGTGAAAAAATATTTGCTGAGATTCCAGGAAACTCAAAGTTCTGTGGAATCACTGCAAATGCTTTCAAATGAAAGTTTCTTTCCCTTGCCTCTGCTTAGGGTTACTTCAACAGAAAACAAAGCATAGAGATCGCACTGAGAACTAGTTGAGTGAGTTTCAGTTTCAAGCATGTAGCATAAACCGTGTTTGATTTATAATTCCAAATGCATACGTCCCTATAAGGAAAAGTGAAGTGAAACCTAAAAATTCAAAGTGTTCCTGCAAACGGACTTTTCAACCTAGAAGAACGAAATTTGGGTAGCTAAGTGCAACTGGTATCCTCATCTTTCCCGACAAGGATCATCAAGATCAGGTGAGTAAATATTTGCAGAGATTCCAGTTAACTTGGAGCTCTGTTGAAGCTCTGTAAATGCTTTCTAAGGAAAGCGTATGTTCCTCGCCTCCACTTAGGGCCACTTCAACAGGGAACAAAGCACAGAGAGCACACCAGGAACTAATTGAGTGAGTCAAGCTTCAAGCAGCTAGCACAAAGAGTGTTTGATTTAGAGTTCCAAATGCATGTATTCCTATGGGTTCAAATGAAGAGAAACCCCCAAAATTCAATGTCTTCCTGAAAGCAAATGCTTCAACTAAGAAGAACGTAATTTTGGCAACCAAATGCAACTGGTATACTCATCTTTCTTACCTAGTATCAACAAGATCAAGTGAAAACATATTCGCTGAAATTCCAGTAAACTTGGGAGTTTTGTGGAAGCTCTGCAAACACTTACATAAGAAAGCGTATTTTCCTTGCCTCTGCTTGGGGATACTTCAGCAGGGGACAATGCATAGAGAGTGCACTGAGAACTAATTGAGTGAGCCAAGTTTCAAACAGGTATCACAAACTGTGTTTGATTTAGCATTCCAAATGCATGTATTCATATAGGGAAAAAAGAAGTGAAACCTAAAAATTCAAAGTGTTCCTGCAAAGGAACTCTTCAACATAAGATTACGAAATGTGGGGTGCCAAGTGCAACTCATATACTCATTTTTGCTGCCAAGTATCAACAAGATCGGGTGAAAAAAATATTTGCTGAGAGTCCGGTAAACTCTGAGTTCTGTGGATGCTCTACAAACACTTTCAAATGAAAGTCTATTTTTCTTTGCTCTGCTTAGGGGTACATAAACCGGTTACAGAGCATAGAGAGCACAATGAGAATTCATTCAGTGAGTCAAGTTTCAAGCAGCTAGCACAAACCGTGTTTGATTTAGATTTTCAAAAGCATGTATCCCTATAGGGGAAAATGTAGTAAAACCTCAATATTCAAAGTCATCCTGCAAAGGAATGTTTCAACCTAGCAGAACAAAATTTGTGCAGCCAAGTGCAACTGGTATACACATTTTTCCTACCAAGTATCACAAGATAGGGTGACAAAATATTTGCTGAGGTTTCAGTAATCTCTGAGTTTTTTCGAACCTCGGTGAATACTTTCCAAAGAAAGTGTGTTTTCCTTGCCTCTGCTTAGGGCTACTTCAACAGGGAACAATGCATAGAGAGTGCACTGAGACTAGTTGAGTGAGTCAAGTTACAAGCACACAGCAAAAACCGTGTTTGATTTAGAGTTCCAAATGTATGTATCCCTATAGGGGAAAATGAAGTGAAACCTAAAAATTCAAAGTTTTCCCTGCAAACGAACGTTTCAATCGAGAAGCACGAAATTGGAACAGCCAAGGACAACTTGTATACTTATCTCTCCTGTCGAATATCAAGAAGATCGGGTGAAAAAAATATTATCTGAGATTCCAGTAAACTCATAGTTCTACGGAAGCTCTGCAAACACTTCCAAATGAAAGTGTATTTTCATTGTCTCTGTTTAGAGCTACTTTCAACAGGGAACAAAGCATAGAGACCACACTGAGAACTAATCGAGTGTGTCAAGTTTCAAGCCGCTAGCAATATCCGTGTTTCATTTAGAGTTCCAAATGCATGTATCCCTATAGGGGGAAAACGAAGCGAAACCTAAAAATTCAAAGTGTTCCTGGAAAGGAACAGTTGAACCTAGAAGAATGAAATTTGGGAAGCCAAGTGCAACTGGTATAGCGATCTTTCCTGCCAAGTATCAACAAGAATGGGTGAAAATCTTTTTCCTGATATTCTTGTAAACTAAGAGTTCTGTGGGAGCTCTGCAAACGCTTTAAAATGAAAGTGTATTTCCTTGCCTTTGCTTACAGCTACTTTCACAGGGAGAAATGCATAGAGAGCACACTGAGAACTCATTGACTGAGTCAAGTTTCAAGCAGCTAGCACAAACCATGATAGATTTACAGTTCCAAATTCATGTATCCATATAGGGGGAAAGGAATTCAAACCTAAAAAGAAAGTGTTCCTGAAAATGAATGCTTCAAACGGAAAAACGAAATTTGGGCAGCCAAGTGCAACTGGTATACACATTTTTCCGGCTAAGTATCAACAAGTTCGGGTGAATAAATATTTGCTGAGATTCCAGAAAACTCAGAGTTCTGTGGAAGCTTTGCAAATGCTTTCAGATGAAAGTGTATGTTCCTTGCCTCTGCTTAGAGCTACTACCACAGGGAACAAAGCATAGAGAGCACACCACGAACTAATGGAGTGAGTCAAGTTTGAAGGATCTAGCACAAACCATGTTTGATATACAGTTCCAAATGCATGTATCCCTATAAGGGAAAAGGAAGGGAAACTGGAAATTCAAAGTGCTCCTGCAAACGAACGCTTCAACCCTGAAGAACGAAATTTGGGCAGCCAAGTGAAACCACTAAACTCATCTTTGCTGCCCAGTATCATCAAGATCTGGTGAAAAAAATTTTGCTGAGATTCCAGTAAACTCAAGAGTTCTGTGGAAGCTTTGCAAATGCTTTCAGATGAAAGTGTATGTTCCTTGCCTCTGCTTGGGGCTACTTCATCAGGAAACAAAGCATAGAGAGTGCACTGAGAACTAACTGAGTGAGTCAAGTTTCATGCAGCTAGTACAAACCGTGTCTGAGTTAGAGTTCCAAATGCATGTATCCCTATAGGGGAAAATGAAGTGAAACCTACAATTTCAAAGTATTCCTGCAAACGAACTATTCAACCTAGAAGATCTAAATTTGGGCAGCCACATGCAACCGGTATACTTATCTTTCCTGTCGAGTAACAACAAGTTAGGGTGAAAAAATATTTGCTGAGATTCCAGGAAACTCAAAGTTCTGTGGAATCACTGCAAATGCTTTCAAATGAAAGTTTCTTTCCCTTGCCTCTGCTTAGGGTTACTTCAACAGAAAACAAAGCATAGAGATCGCACTGAGAACTAGTTGAGTGAGTTTCAGTTTCAAGCAGCTAGCATAAACCGTGTTTGATTTATAATTCCAAATGCATACGTCCCTATAAGGAAAAGTGAAGTGAAACCTAAAAATTCAAAGTGTTCCTGCAAACGGACTTTTCAACCTAGAAGAACGAAATTTGGGTAGCTAAGTGCAACTGGTATCCTCATCTTTCCCGACAAGGATCATCAAGATCAGGTGAGTAAATATTTGCAGAGATTCCAGTTAACTTGGAGCTCTGTTGAAGCTCTGTAAATGCTTTCCAAAGAAAGCGTATGTTCCTCGTCTCCACTTAGGGCCACTTCAACAGGGAACAAAGCACAGAGAGCACACCAGGAACTAATTGAGTGAGTCAACCTTCAAGCAGCTAGCACAAAGAGTGTTTGATTTAGAGTTCCAAATGCATGTATTCCTATGGGTTCAAATGAAGAGAAACCCCCAAAATTCAATGTCTTCCTGAAAGCAAATGCTTCAACTAAGAAGAACGTAATTTTGGCAACCAAATGCAACTGGTATACTCATCTTTCTTACCTAGTATCAACAAGATCAAGTGAAAAAATATTCGCTGAAATTCCAGTAAACTTGGGAGTTTTGTGGAAGCTCTGCAAACACTTACATAAGAAAGCGTATTTTCCTTGCCTCTGCTTGGGGATACTTCAGCAGGGGACAATGCATAGAGAGTGCACTGAGAACTAATTGAGTGAGCCAAGTTTCAAACAGGTATCACAAACTGTGTTTGATTTAGCATTCCAAATGCATGTATTCATATAGGGAAAAAAGAAGTGAAACCTAAAAATTCAAAGTGTTCCTGCAAAGGAACTCTTCAACATAAGATTACTAAATGTGGGGTGCCAAGTGCAACTCATATACTCATTTTTGCTGCCAAGTATCAACAAGATCGGGTGAAAAAATATTTGCTGAGAGTCCGGTAAACTCTGAGTTCTGTGGATGCTCTACAAACACTTTCAAATGAAAGTCTATTTTTCTTTGCTCTGCTTAGGGGTACATAAACCGGTTACAGAGCATAGAGAGCACAATGAGAATTCATTCAGTGAGTCAAGTTTCAAGCAGCTAGCACAAACCGTGTTTGATTTAGATTTTCAAAAGCATGTATCCCTATAGGGGAAAATGTAGTAAAACCTCAATATTCAAAGTCATCCTGCAAAGGAATGTTTCAACCTAGCAGAACAAAATTTGTGCAGCCAAGTGCAACTGGTATACACATTTTTCCTACCAAGTATCAACAAGATAGGGTGACAAAATATTTGCTGAGGTTTCAGTAATCTCTGAGTTTTTTCGAACCTCGGTGAATACTTTCCAAAGAAAGTGTGTTTTCCTTGCCTCTGCTTAGGGCTACTTCAACAGGGAACAATGCATAGAGAGTGCACTGAGAACTAGTTGAGTGAGTCAAGTTACAAGCACACAGCAAAAACCGTGTTTGATTTAGAGTTCCAAATGTATGTATCCCTATAGGGGAAAATGAAGTGAAACCTAAAAATTCAAAGTTTTCCTGCAAACGAACGTTTCAATCGAGAAGCACGAAATTGGAACAGCCAAGGACAACTTGTATACTTATCTCTCCTGTCGAATATCAAGAAGATCGGGTGAAAAAAATATTATCTGAGATTCCAGTAAACTCATAGTTCTACGGAAGCTCTGCAAACACTTCCAAATGAAAGTGTATTTTCATTGTCTCTGTTTAGAGCTACTTCAACAGGGAACAAAGCATAGAGACCACACTGAGAACTAATCGAGTGTGTCAAGTTTCAAGCCGCTAGCAATATCCGTGTTTCATTTAGAGTTCCAAATGCATGTATCCCTATAGGGGAAAACGAAGCGAAACCTAAAAATTCAAAGTGTTCCTGGAAAGGAACAGTTGAACCTAGAAGAATGAAATTTGGGAAGCCAAGTGCAACTGGTATAGCGATCTTTCCTGCCAAGTATCAACAAGAATGGGTGAAAATCTTTTTCCTGATATTCTTGTAAACTAAGAGTTCTGTGGGAGCTCTGCAAACGCTTTAAAATGAAAGTGTATTTCCTTGCCTTTGCTTACAGCTACTTTCACAGGGAGAAATGCATAGAGAGCACACTGAGAACTCATTGACTGAGTCAAGTTTCAAGCAGCTAGCACAAACCATGATAGATTTACAGTTCCAAATTCATGTATCCATATAGGGGGAAAGGAATTCAAACCTAAAAAGAAAGTGTTCCTGAAAATGAATGCTTCAAACGGAAAAACGAAATTTGGGCAGCCAAGTGCAACTGGTATACACATTTTTCCGGCTAAGTATCAACAAGTTCGGGTGAATAAATATTTGCTGAGATTCCAGAAAACTCAGAGTTCTGTGGAAGCTTTGCAAATGCTTTCAGATGAAAGTGTATGTTCCTTGCCTCTGCTTAGAGCTACTACCACAGGGAACAAAGCATAGAGAGCACACCACGAACTAATGGAGTGAGTCAAGTTTGAAGGAGCTAGCACAAACCATGTTTGATATACAGTTCCAAATGCATGTATCCCTATAAGGGAAAAGGAAGGGAAACTGGAAATTCAAAGTGCTCCTGCAAACGAACGCTTCAACCCTGAAGAACGAAATTTGGGCAGCCAAGTGAAACCACTAAACTCATCTTTGCTGCCCAGTATCATCAAGATCTGGTGAAAAAATTTTGCTGAGATTCCAGTAAACTCAAGAGTTCTGTGGAAGCTTTGCAAATGCTTTCAGATGAAAGTGTATGTTCCTTGCCTCTGCTTGGGGCTACTTCATCAGTAAACAAAGCATAGAGAGTGCACTGAGAACTAACTGAGTGAGTCAAGTTTCATGCAGCTAGTACAAACCGTGTCTGAGTTAGAGTTCCAAATGCATGTATCCCTATAGGGGAAAATGAAGTGAAACCTACAATTTCAAAGTATTCCTGCAAACGAACTATTCAACCTAGGAGATCTAAATTTGGGCAGCCACATGCAACCGGTATACTTATCTTTCCTGTCGAGTAACAACAAGTTAGGGTGAAAAAATATTTGCTGAGATTCCAGGAAACTCAAAGTTCTGTGGAATCACTGCAAATGCTTTCAAATGAAAGTTTCTTTCCCTTGCCTCTGCTTAGGGTTACTTCAACAGAAAACAAAGCATAGAGATCGCACTGAGAACTAGTTGAGTGAGTTTCAGTTTCAAGCAGCTAGCATAAACCGTGTTTGATTTATAATTCCAAATGCATACGTCCCTATAAGGAAAAGTGAAGTGAAACCTAAAAATTCAAAGTGTTCCTGCAAACGGACTTTTCAACCTAGAAGAACGAAATTTGGGTAGCTAAGTGCAACTGGTATCCTCATCTTTCCCGACAAGGATCATCAAGATCAGGTGAGTAAATATTTGCAGAGATTCCAGTTAACTTGGAGCTCTGTTGAAGCTCTGTAAATGCTTTCCAAAGAAAGCGTATGTTCCTCGTCTCCACTTAGGGCCACTTCAACAGGGAACAAAGCACAGAGAGCACACCAGGAACTAATTGAGTGAGTCAACCTTCAAGCAGCTAGCACAAAGAGTGTTTGATTTAGAGTTCCAAATGCATGTATTCCTATGGGTTCAAATGAAGAGAAACCCCCAAAAATTCAATGTCTTCCTGAAAGCAAATGCTTCAACTAAGAAGAACGTAATTTTGGCAACCAAATGCAACTGGTATACTCATCTTTCTTACCTAGTATCAACAAGATCAAGTGAAAAAATATTCGCTGAAATTCCAGTAAACTTGGGAGTTTTGTGGAAGCTCTGCAAACACTTACATAAGAAAGCGTATTTTCCTTGCCTCTGCTTGGGGATACTTCAGCAGGGGACAATGCATAGAGAGTGCACTGAGAACTAATTGAGTGAGCCAAGTTTCAAACAGGTATCACAAACTGTGTTTGATTTAGCTTTCCAAATGCATGTATTCATATAGGGAAAAAAGAAGTGAAACCTAAAAATTCAAAGTGTTCCTGCAAAGGAACTCTTCAACATAAGATTACGAAATGTGGGGTGCCAAGTGCAACTCATATACTCATTTTTGCTGCCAAGTATCAACAAGATCGGGTGAAAAAATATTTGCTGAGAGTCCGGTAAACTCTGAGTTCTGTGGATGCTCTACAAACACTTTCAAATGAAAGTCTATTTTTCTTTGCTCTGCTTAGGGGTACATAAACCGGTTACAGAGCATAGAGAGCACAATGAGAATTCATTCAGTGAGTCAAGTTTCAAGCAGCTAGCACAAACCGTGTTTGATTTAGATTTTCAAAAGCATGTATCCCTATAGGGGAAAATGTAATAAAACCTCAATATTCAAAGTCATCCTGCAAAGGAATGTTTCAACCTAGCAAAACAAAATTTGTGCAGCCAAGTGCAACTGGTATACACATTTTTCCTACCAAGTATCAACAAGATAGGGTGACAAAATATTTGCTGAGGTTTCAGTAATCTCTGAGTTTTTCGAACCTCGGTGAATACTTTCCAAAGAAAGTGTGTTTTCCTTGCCTCTGCTTAGGGCTACTTCAACAGGGAACAATGCATAGAGAGTGCACTGAGAACTAGTTGAGTGAGTCAAGTTACAAGCACACAGCAAAAACCGTGTTTGATTTAGAGTTCCAAATGTATGTATCCCTATAGGGGAAAATGAAGTGAAACCTAAAAATTCAAAGTTTTCCTGCAAACGAACGTTTCAATCGAGAAGCACGAAATTGGAACAGCCAAGGACAACTTGTATACTTATCTCTCCTGTCGAATATCAAGAAGATCGGGTGAAAAAAATATTATCTGAGATTCCAGTAAACTCATAGTTCTACGGAAGCTCTGCAAACACTTTCAAATGAAAGTGTATTTTCATTGTCTCTGTTTAGAGCTACTTCAACAGGGAACAAAGCATAGAGACCACACTGAGAACTAATCGAGTGTGTCAAGTTTCAAGCCGCTAGCAATATCCGTGTTTCATTTAGAGTTCCAAATGCATGTATCCCTATAGGGGAAAACGAAGCGAAACCTAAAAATTCAAAGTGTTCCTGGAAAGGAACAGTTGAACCTAGAAGAAATGAAATTTGGGAAGCCAAGTGCAACTGGTATAGCGATCTTTCCTGCCAAGTATCAACAAGAATGGGGTGAAAATCTTTTTCCTGATATTCTTGTAAACTAAGAGTTCTGTGGGAGCTCTGCAAACGCTTTAAAATGAAAGTGTATTTCCTTGCCTTTGCTTACAGCTACTTTCACAGGGAGAAATGCATAGAGAGCACACTGAGAACTCATTGACTGAGTCAAGTTTCAAGCAGCTAGCACAAACCATGATAGATTTACAGTTCCAAATTCATGTATCCATATAGGGGGAAAGGAATTCAAACCTAAAAAGAAAGTGTTCCTGAAAATGAATGCTTCAAACGGAAAAACGAAATTTGGGCAGCCAAGTGCAACTGGTATACACATTTTTCCGGCTAAGTATCAACAAGTTCGGGTGAATAAATATTTGCTGAGATTCCAGAAAACTCAGAGTTCTGTGGAAGCTTTGCAAATGCTTTCAGATGAAAGTGTATGTTCCTTGCCTCTGCTTAGAGCTACTACCACAGGGAACAAAGCATAGAGAGCACACCACGAACTAATGGAGTGAGTCAAGTTTGAAGGAGCTAGCACAAACCATGTTTGATATACAGTTCCAAATGCATGTATCCCTATAAGGGAAAAGGAAGGGAAACTGGAAATTCAAAGTGCTCCTGCAAACGAACGCTTCAACCCTGAAGAACGAAATTTGGGCAGCCAAGTGAAACCACTAAACTCATCTTTGCTGCCCAGTATCATCAAGATCTGGTGAAAAAATTTTGCTGAGATTCCAGTAAACTCAAGAGTTCTGTGGAAGCTTTGCAAATGCTTTCAGATGAAAGTGTATGTTCCTTGCCTCTGCTTGGGGCTACTTCATCAGGAAACAAAGCATAGAGAGTGCACTGAGAACTAACTGAGTGAGTCAAGTTTCATGCAGCTAGTACAAACCGTGTCTGAGTTAGAGTTCCAAATGCATGTATCCCTATAGGGGAAAATGAAGTGAAACCTAAAATTTCAAAGTATTCCTGCAAACGAACTATTCAACCTAGAAGATCTAAATTTGGGCAGCCAAATGCAACCGGTATACTTATCTTTCCTGTCGAGTAACAACAAGTTAGGGTGAAAAAATATTTGCTGAGATTCCAGGAAACTCAAAGTTCTGTGGAATCACTGCAAATGCTTTCAAATGAAAGTTTCTTTCCCTTGCCTCTGCTTAGGGTTACTTCAACAGAAAACAAAGCATAGAGACCACACTGAGAACTAATCGAGTGTGTCAAGTTTCAAGCCGCTAGCAATATCCGTGTTTCATTTAGAGTTCCAATGCATGTATCCCTATAGGGGAAAACGAAGCGAAACCTAAAAATTCAAAGTGTTCCTGGAAAGGAACAGTTGAACCTAGAAGAATGAAATTTGGGAAGCCAAGTGCAACTGGTATAGCGATCTTTCCTGCCAAGTATCAACAAGAATGGGTGAAAATCTTTTTCCTGATATTCTTGTAAACTAAGAGTTCTGTGGGAGCTCTGCAAACGCTTTAAAATGAAAGTGTATTTCCTTGCCTTTGCTTACAGCTACTTTCACAGGGAGAAATGCATAGAGAGCACACTGAGAACTCATTGACTGAGTCAAGTTTCAAGCAGCTAGCACAAACCATGATAGATTTACAGTTCCAAATTCATGTATCCATATAGGGGGAAAGGAATTCAAACCTAAAAAGAAAGTGTTCCTGAAAATGAATGCTTCAAACGGAAAAACGAAATTTGGGCAGCCAAGTGCAACTGGTATACACATTTTTCCGGCTAAGTATCAACAAGTTCGGGTGAATAAATATTTGCTGAGATTCCAGAAAACTCAGAGTTCTGTGGAAGCTTTGCAAATGCTTTCAGATGAAAGTGTATGTTCCTTGCCTCTGCTTAGAGCTACTACCACAGGGAACAAAGCATAGAGAGCACACCACGAACTAATGGAGTGAGTCAAGTTTGAAGGAGCTAGCACAAACCATGTTTGATATACAGTTCCAAATGCATGTATCCCTATAAGGGAAAAGGAAGGGAAACTGGAAATTCAAAGTGCTCCTGCAAATGAACGCTTCAACCCTGAAGAACGAAATTTGGGCAGCCAAGTGAAACCACTAAACTCATCTTTGCTGCCCAGTATCATCAAGATCTGGTGAAAAAATTTTGCTGAGATTCCAGTAAACTCAAGAGTTCTGTGGAAGCTTTGCAAATGCTTTCAGATGAAAGTGTATGTTCCTTGCCTCTGCTTGGGGCTACTTCATCAGGAAACAAAGCATAGAGAGTGCACTGAGAACTAACTGAGTGAGTCAAGTTTCATGCAGCTAGTACAAACCGTGTCTGAGTTAGAGTTCCAAATGCATGTATCCCTATAGGGGAAAATGAAGTGAAACCTAAAATTTCAAAGTATTCCTGCAAACGAACTATTCAACCTAGAAGATCTAAATTTGGGCAGCCAAATGCAACCGGTATACTTATCTTTCCTGTCGAGTAACAACAAGTTAGGGTGAAAAAAATATTTGCTGAGATTCCAGGAAACTCAAAGTTCTGTGGAATCACTGCAAATGCTTTCAAATGAAAGTTTCTTTCCCTTGCCTCTGCTTAGGGTTACTTCAACAGAAAACAAAGCATAGAGACCACACTGAGAACTAATCGAGTGTGTCAAGTTTCAAGCCGCTAGCAATATCCGTGTTTCATTTAGAGTTCCAATGCATGTATCCCTATAGGGGAAAACGAAGCGAAACCTAAAAATTCAAAGTGTTCCTGGAAAGGAACAGTTGAACCTAGAAGAATGAAATTTGGGAAGCCAAGTGCAACTGGTATAGCGATCTTTCCTGCCAAGTATCAACAAGAATGGGTGAAAATCTTTTTCCTGATATTCTTGTAAACTAAGAGTTCTGTGGGAGCTCTGCAAACGCTTTAAAATGAAAGTGTATTTCCTTGCCTTTGCTTACAGCTACTTTCACAGGGAGAAATGCATAGAGAGCACACTGAGAACTCATTGACTGAGTCAAGTTTCAAGCAGCTAGCACAAACCATGATAGATTTACAGTTCCAAATTCATGTATCCATATAGGGGGAAAGGAATTCAAACCTAAAAAGAAAGTGTTCCTGAAAATGAATGCTTCAAACGGAAAAACGAAATTTGGGCAGCCAAGTGCAACTGGTATACACATTTTTCCGGCTAAGTATCAACAAGTTCGGGTGAATAAATATTTGCTGAGATTCCAGAAAACTCAGAGTTCTGTGGAAGCTTTGCAAATGCTTTCAGATGAAAGTGTATGTTCCTTGCCTCTGCTTAGAGCTACTACCACAGGGAACAAAGCATAGAGAGCACACCACGAACTAATGGAGTGAGTCAAGTTTGAAGGAGCTAGCACAAACCATGTTTGATATACAGTTCCAAATGCATGTATCCCTATAAGGGAAAAGGAAGGGAAACTGGAAATTCAAAGTGCTCCTGCAAACGAACGCTTCAACCCTGAAGAACGAAATTTGGGCAGCCAAGTGAAACCACTAAACTCATCTTTGCTGCCCAGTATCATCAAGATCTGGTGAAAAAATTTTGCTGAGATTCCAGTAAACTCAAGAGTTCTGTGGAAGCTTTGCAAATGCTTTCAGATGAAAGTGTATGTTCCTTGCCTCTGCTTGGGGCTACTTCATCAGGAAACAAAGCATAGAGAGTGCACTGAGAACTAACTGAGTCAAGTTTCATGCAGCTAGTACAAACCGTGTCTGAGTTAGAGTTCCAAATGCATGTATCCCTATAGGGGAAAATGAAGTGAAACCTAAAATTTCAAAGTATTCCTGCAAACGAACTATTCAACCTAGAAGATCTAAATTTGGGCAGCCAAATGCAACCGGTATACTTATCTTTCCTGTCGAGTAACAACAAGTTAGGGTGAAAAAATATTTGCTGAGATTCCAGGAAACTCAAAGTTCTGTGGAATCACTGCAAATGCTTTCAAATGAAAGTTTCTTTCCCTTGCCTCTGCTTAGGGTTACTTCAACAGAAAACAAAGCATAGAGACCACACTGAGAACTAATCGAGTGTGTCAAGTTTCAAGCCGCTAGCAATATCCGTGTTTCATTTAGAGTTCCAATGCATGTATCCCTATAGGGGAAAACGAAGCGAAACCTAAAAATTCAAAGTGTTCCTGGAAAGGAACAGTTGAACCTAGAAGAATGAAATTTGGGAAGCCAAGTGCAACTGGTATAGCGATCTTTCCTGCCAAGTATCAACAAGAATGGGTGAAAATCTTTTTCCTGATATTCTTGTAAACTAAGAGTTCTGTGGGAGCTCTGCAAACGCTTTAAAATGAAAGTGTATTTCCTTGCCTTTGCTTACAGCTACTTTCACAGGGAGAAATGCATAGAGAGCACACTGAGAACTCATTGACTGAGTCAAGTTTCAAGCAGCTAGCACAAACCATGATAGATTTACAGTTCCAAATTCATGTATCCATATAGGGGGAAAGGAATTCAAACCTAAAAAGAAAGTGTTCCTGAAAATGAATGCTTCAAACGGAAAAACGAAATTTGGGCAGCCAAGTGCAACTGGTATACACATTTTTCCGGCTAAGTATCAACAAGTTCGGGTGAATAAATATTTGCTGAGATTCCAGAAAACTCAGAGTTCTGTGGAAGCTTTGCAAATGCTTTCAGATGAAAGTGTATGTTCCTTGCCTCTGCTTAGAGCTACTACCACAGGGAACAAAGCATAGAGAGCACACCACGAACTAATGGAGTGAGTCAAGTTTGAAGGAGCTAGCACAAACCATGTTTGATATACAGTTCCAAATGCATGTATCCCTATAAGGGAAAAGGAAGGGAAACTGGAAATTCAAAGTGCTCCTGCAAACGAACGCTTCAACCCTGAAGAACGAAATTTGGGCAGCCAAGTGAAACCACTAAACTCATCTTTGCTGCCCAGTATCATCAAGATCTGGTGAAAAAATTTTGCTGAGATTCCAGTAAACTCAAGAGTTCTGTGGAAGCTTTGCAAATGCTTTCAGATGAAAGTGTATGTTCCTTGCCTCTGCTTGGGGCTACTTCATCAGGAAACAAAGCATAGAGAGTGCACTGAGAACTAACTGAGTCAAGTTTCATGCAGCTAGTACAAACCGTGTCTGAGTTAGAGTTCCAAATGCATGTATCCCTATAGGGGAAAATGAAGTGAAACCTAAAATTTCAAAGTATTCCTGCAAACGAACTATTCAACCTAGAAGATCTAAATTTGGGCAGCCAAATGCAACCGGTATACTTATCTTTCCTGTCGAGTAACAACAAGTTAGGGTGAAAAAATATTTGCTGAGATTCCAGGAAACTCAAAGTTCTGTGGAATCACTGCAAATGCTTTCAAATGAAAGTTTCTTTCCCTTGCCTCTGCTTAGGGTTACTTCAACAGAAAACAAAGCATAGAGACCACACTGAGAACTAATCGAGTGTGTCAAGTTTCAAGCCGCTAGCAATATCCGTGTTTCATTTAGAGTTCCAATGCATGTATCCCTATAGGGGAAAACGAAGCGAAACCTAAAAATTCAAAGTGTTCCTGGAAAGGAACAGTTGAACCTAGAAGAATGAAATTTGGGAAGCCAAGTGCAACTGGTATAGCGATCTTTCCTGCCAAGTATCAACAAGAATGGGTGAAAATCTTTTTCCTGATATTCTTGTAAACTAAGAGTTCTGTGGGAGCTCTGCAAACGCTTTAAAATGAAAGTGTATTTCCTTGCCTTTGCTTACAGCTACTTTCACAGGGAGAAATGCATAGAGAGCACACTGAGAACTCATTGACTGAGTCAAGTTTCAAGCAGCTAGCACAAACCATGATTGATTTACAGTTCCAAATTCATGTATCCATATAGGGGGAAAGGAATTCAAACCTAAAAAGAAAGTGTTCCTGAAAATGAATGCTTCAAACGGAAAAACGAAATTTGGGCAGCCAAGTGCAACTGGTATACACATTTTTCCGGCTAAGTATCAACAAGTTCGGGTGAATAAATATTTGCTGAGATTCCAGAAAACTCAGAGTTCTGTGGAAGCTTTGCAAATGCTTTCAGATGAAAGTGTATGTTCCTTGCCTCTGCTTAGAGCTACTACCACAGGGAACAAAGCATAGAGAGCACACCACGAACTAATGGAGTGAGTCAAGTTTGAAGAAGCTAGCACAAACCATGTTTGATATACAGTTCCAAATGCATGTATCCCTATAAGGGAAAAGGAAGGGAAACTGGAAATTCAAAATGCTCCTGCAAACGAACGCTTCAACCCTGAAGAACGAAATTTGGGCAGCCAAGTGAAACCACTAAACTCATCTTTGCTGCCCAGTATCATCAAGATCTGGTGAAAAAATTTTGCTGAGATTCCAGTAAACTCAAGAGTTCTGTGGAAGCTTTGCAAATGCTTTCAGATGAAAGTGTATGTTCCTTGCCTCTGCTTGGGGCTACTTCATCAGGAAACAAAGCATAGAGAGTGCACTGAGAACTAACTGAGTGAGTCAAGTTTCATGCAGCTAGTACAAACCGTGTCTGAGTTAGAGTTCCAAATGCATGTATCCCTATAGGGGAAAATGAAGTGAAACCTAAAATTTCAAAGTATTCCTGCAAACGAACTATTCAACCTAGAAGATCTAAATTTGGGCAGCCACACGCAACCGGTATACTTATCTTTCCTGTCGAGTAACAACAAGTTAGGGTGAAAAAATATTTGCTGAGATTCCAGGAAACTCAAAGTTCTGTGGAATCACTGCAAATGCTTTCAAATGAAAGTTTCTTTCCCTTGCCTCTGCTTAGGGTTACTTCAACAGAAAACAAAGCATAGAGATCGCACTGAGAACTAGTTGAGTGAGTTTCAGTTTCAAGCAGCTAGCATAAACCGTGTTTGATTTATAATTCCAAATGCATACGTCCCTATAAGGAAAAGTGAAGTGAAACCTAAAAATTCAAAGTGTTCCTGCAAACGGACTTTTCAACCTAGAAGAACGAAATTTGGGTAGCTAAGTGCAACTGGTATCCTCATCTTTCCCGACAAGGATCATCAAGATCAGGTGAGTAAATATTTGCAGAGATTCCAGTTAACTTGGAGCTCTGTTGAAGCTCTGTAAATGCTTTCTAAGGAAAGCGTATGTTCCTCGCCTCCACTTAGGGCCACTTCAACAGGGAACAAAGCACAGAGAGCACACCAGGAACTAATTGAGTGAGTCAACCTTCAAGCAGCTAGCACAAAGAGTGTTTGATTTAGAGTTCCAAATGCATGTATTCCTATGGGTTCAAATGAAGAGAAACCCCCAAAATTCAATGTCTTCCTGAAAGCAAATGCTTCAACTAAGAAGAACGTAATTTTGGCAACCAAATGCAACTGGTATACTCATCTTTCTTACCTAGTATCAACAAGATCAAGTGAAAACATATTCGCTGAAATTCCAGTAAACTTGGGAGTTTTGTGGAAGCTCTGCAAACACTTACATAAGAAAGCGTATTTTCCTTGCCTCTGCTTGGGGATACTTCAGCAGGGGACAATGCATAGAGAGTGCACTGAGAACTAATTGAGTGAGCCAAGTTTCAAACAGGTATCACAAACTGTGTTTGATTTAGCATTCCAAATGCATGTATTCATATAGGGAAAAAAGAAGTGAAACCTAAAAATTCAAAGTGTTCCTGCAAAGGAACTCTTCAACATAAGATTACGAAATGTGGGGTGCCAAGTGCAACTCATATACTCATTTTTGCTGCCAAGTATCAACAAGATCGGGTGAAAAAATATTTGCTGAGAGTCCGGTAAACTCTGAGTTCTGTGGATGCTCTACAAACACTTTCAAATGAAAGTCTATTTTTCTTTGCTCTGCTTAGGGGTACATAAACCGGTTACAGAGCATAGAGAGCACAATGAGAATTCATTCAGTGAGTCAAGTTTCAAGCAGCTAGCACAAACCGTGTTTGATTTAGATTTTCAAAAGCATGTATCCCTATAGGGGAAAATGTAGTAAAACCTCAATATTCAAAGTCATCCTGCAAAGGAATGTTTCAACCTAGCAGAACAAAATTTGTGCAGCCAAGTGCAACTGGTATACACATTTTTCCTACCAAGTATCAACAAGATAGGGTGACAAAATATTTGCTGAGGTTTCAGTAATCTCTGAGTTTTTTCGAACCTCGGTGAATACTTTCCAAAGAAAGTGTGTTTTCCTTGCCTCTGCTTAGGGCTACTTCAACAGGGAACAATGCATAGAGAGTGCACTGAGAACTAGTTGAGTGAGTCAAGTTACAAGCACACAGCAAAAACCGTGTTTGATTTAGAGTTCCAAATGTATGTATCCCTATAGGGGAAAATGAAGTGAAACCTAAAAATTCAAAGTTTTCCTGCAAACGAACGTTTCAATCGAGAAGCACGAAATTGGAACAGCCAAGGACAACTTGTATACTTATCTCTCCTGTCGAATATCAAGAAGATCGGGTGAAAAAAATATTATCTGAGATTCCAGTAAACTCATAGTTCTACGGAAGCTCTGCAAACACTTTCAAATGAAAGTGTATTTTCATTGTCTCTGTTTAGAGCTACTTCAACAGGGAACAAAGCATAGAGACCACACTGAGAACTAATCGAGTGTGTCAAGTTTCAAGCCGCTAGCAATATCCGTGTTTCATTTAGAGTTCCAATGCATGTATCCCTATAGGGGAAAACGAAGCGAAACCTAAAAATTCAAAGTGTTCCTGGAAAGGAACAGTTGAACCTAGAAGAATGAAATTTGGGAAGCCAAGTGCAACTGGTATAGCGATCTTTCCTGCCAAGTATCAACAAGAATGGGTGAAAATCTTTTTCCTGATATTCTTGTAAACTAAGAGTTCTGTGGGAGCTCTGCAAACGCTTTAAAATGAAAGTGTATTTCCTTGCCTTTGCTTACAGCTACTTTCACAGGGAGAAATGCATAGAGAGCACACTGAGAACTCATTGACTGAGTCAAGTTTCAAGCAGCTAGCACAAACCATGATTGATTTACAGTTCCAAATTCATGTATCCATATAGGGGGAAAGGAATTCAAACCTAAAAAGAAAGTGTTCCTGAAAATGAATGCTTCAAACGGAAAAACGAAATTTGGGCAGCCAAGTGCAACTGGTATACACATTTTTCCGGCTAAGTATCAACAAGTTCGGGTGAATAAATATTTGCTGAGATTCCAGAAAACTCAGAGTTCTGTGGAAGCTTTGCAAATGCTTTCAGATGAAAGTGTATGTTCCTTGCCTCTGCTTAGAGCTACTACCACAGGGAACAAAGCATAGAGAGCACACCACGAACTAATGGAGTGAGTCAAGTTTGAAGGAGCTAGCACAAACCATGTTTGATATACAGTTCCAAATGCATGTATCCCTATAAGGGAAAAGGAAGGGAAACTGGAAATTCAAAGTGCTCCTGCAAACGAACGCTTCAACCCTGAAGAACGAAATTTGGGCAGCCAAGTGAAACCACTAAACTCATCTTTGCTGCCCAGTATCATCAAGATCTGGTGAAAAAATTTTGCTGAGATTCCAGTAAACTCAAGAGTTCTGTGGAAGCTTTGCAAATGCTTTCAGATGAAAGTGTATGTTCCTTGCCTCTGCTTGGGGCTACTTCATCAGGAAACAAAGCATAGAGAGTGCACTGAGAACTAACTGAGTGAGTCAAGTTTCATGCAGCTAGTACAAACCGTGTCTGAGTTAGAGTTCCAAATGCATGTATCCCTATAGGGGAAAATGAAGTGAAACCTAAAATTTCAAAGTATTCCTGCAAACGAACTATTCAACCTAGAAGATCTAAATTTGGGCAGCCACACGCAACCGGTATACTTATCTTTCCTGTCGAGTAACAACAAGTTAGGGTGAAAAAATATTTGCTGAGATTCCAGGAAACTCAAAGTTCTGTGGAATCACTGCAAATGCTTTCAAATGAAAGTTTCTTTCCCTTGCCTCTGCTTAGGGTTACTTCAACAGAAAACAAAGCATAGAGATCGCACTGAGAACTAGTTGAGTGAGTTTCAGTTTCAAGCAGCTAGCATAAACCGTGTTTGATTTATAATTCCAAATGCATACGTCCCTATAAGGAAAAGTGAAGTGAAACCTAAAAATTCAAAGTGTTCCTGCAAACGGACTTTTCAACCTAGAAGAACGAAATTTGGGTAGCTAAGTGCAACTGGTATCCTCATCTTTCCCGACAAGGATCATCAAGATCAGGTGAGTAAATATTTGCAGAGATTCCAGTTAACTTGGAGCTCTGTTGAAGCTCTGTAAATGCTTTCTAAGGAAAGCGTATGTTCCTCGCCTCCACTTAGGGCCACTTCAACAGGGAACAAAGCACAGAGAGCACACCAGGAACTAATT
This sequence comes from Marmota flaviventris, assembly GCF_047511675.1. Lineage (NCBI taxonomy): Eukaryota > Metazoa > Chordata > Mammalia > Rodentia > Sciuridae > Marmota > Marmota flaviventris. The sequence continues at coordinate 19,933 of NW_027287821.1, read as the reverse complement.
GAGTGAGTCAACCTTCAAGCAGCTAGCACAAAGAGTGTTTGATTTAGAGTTCCAAATGCATGTATTCCTATGGGTTCAAATGAAGAGAAACCCCCAAAATTCAATGTCTTCCTGAAAGCAAATGCTTCAACTAAGAAGAACGTAATTTTGGCAACCAAATGCAACTGGTATACTCATCTTTCTTACCTAGTATCAACAAGATCAAGTGAAAAAATATTCGCTGAAATTCCAGTAAACTTGGGAGTTTTGTGGAAGCTCTGCAAACACTTACATAAGAAAGCGTATTTTCCTTACCTCTGCTTGGGGATACTTCAGCAGGGGACAATGCATAGAGAGTGCACTGAGAACTAATTGAGTGAGCCAAGTTTCAAACAGGTATCACAAACTGTGTTTGATTTAGCATTCCAAATGCATGTATTCATATAGGGAAAAAAGAAGTGAAACCTAAAAATTCAAAGTGTTCCTGCAAAGGAACTCTTCAACATAAGATTACGAAATGTGGGGTGCCAAGTGCAACTCATATACTCATTTTTGCTGCCAAGTATCAACAAGATCGGGTGAAAAAATATTTGCTGAGAGTCCGGTAAACTCTGAGTTCTGTGGATGCTCTACAAACACTTTCAAATGAAAGTCTATTTTTCTTTGCTCTGCTTAGGGGTACATAAACCGGTTACAGAGCATAGAGAGCACAATGAGAATTCATTCAGTGAGTCAAGTTTCAAGCAGCTAGCACAAACCGTGTTTGATTTAGATTTTCAAAAGCATGTATCCCTATAGGGGAAAATGTAGTAAAACCTCAATATTCAAAGTCATCCTGCAAAGGAATGTTTCAACCTAGCAGAACAAAATTTGTGCAGCCAAGTGCAACTGGTATACACATTTTTCCTACCAAGTATCAACAAGATAGGGTGACAAAATATTTGCTGAGGTTTCAGTAATCTCTGAGTTTTTTCGAACCTCGGTGAATACTTTCCAAAGAAAGTGTGTTTTCCTTGCCTCTGCTTAGGGCTACTTCAACAGGGAACAATGCATAGAGAGTGCACTGAGAACTAGTTGAGTGAGTCAAGTTACAAGCACACAGCAAAAACCGTGTTTGATTTAGAGTTCCAAATGTATGTATCCCTATAGGGGAAAATGAAGTGAAACCTAAAAATTCAAAGTTTTCCTGCAAACGAACGTTTCAATCGAGAAGCACGAAATTGGAACAGCCAAGGACAACTTGTATACTTATCTCTCCTGTCGAATATCAAGAAGATCGGGTGAAAAAAATATTATCTGAGATTCCAGTAAACTCATAGTTCTACGGAAGCTCTGCAAACACTTCCAAATGAAAGTGTATTTTCATTGTCTCTGTTTAGAGCTACTTCAACAGGGAACAAAGCATAGAGACCACACTGAGAACTAATCGAGTGTGTCAAGTTTCAAGCCGCTAGCAATATCCGTGTTTCATTTAGAGTTCCAAATGCATGTATCCCTATAGGGGAAAACGAAGCGAAACCTAAAAATTCAAAGTGTTCCTGGAAAGGAACAGTTGAACCTAGAAGAATGAAATTTGGGAAGCCAAGTGCAACTGGTATAGCGATCTTTCCTGCCAAGTATCAACAAGAATGGGTGAAAATCTTTTTCCTGATATTCTTGTAAACTAAGAGTTCTGTGGGAGCTCTGCTAACGCTTTAAAATGAAAGTGTATTTCCTTGCCTTTGCTTACAGCTACTTTCACAGGGAGAAATGCATAGAGAGCACACTGAGAACTCATTGACTGAGTCAAGTTTCAAGCAGCTAGCACAAACCATGATTGATTTACAGTTCCAAATTCATGTATCCATATAGGGGGAAAGGAATTCAAACCTAAAAAGAAAGTGTTCCTGAAAATGAATGCTTCAAACGGAAAAACGAAATTTGGGCAGCCAAGTGCAACTGGTATACACATTTTTCCGGCTAAGTATCAACAAGTTCGGGTGAATAAATATTTGCTGAGATTCCAGAAAACTCAGAGTTCTGTGGAAGCTTTGCAAATGCTTTCAGATGAAAGTGTATGTTTCCTTGCCTCTGCTTAGAGCTACTACCACAGGGAACAAAGCATAGAGAGCACACCACGAACTAATGGAGTGAGTCAAGTTTGAAGGAGCTAGCACAAACCATGTTTGATATACAGTTCCAAATGCATGTATCCCTATAAGGGAAAAGGAAGGGAAACTGGAAATTCAAAGTGCTCCTGCAAACGAACGCTTCAACCCTGAAGAACGAAATTTGGGCAGCCAAGTGAAACCACTAAACTCATCTTTGCTGCCCAGTATCATCAAGATCTGGTGAAAAATTTTGCTGAGATTCCAGTAAACTCAAGAGTTCTGTGGAAGCTTTGCAAATGCTTTCAGATGAAAGTGTATGTTCCTTGCCTCTGCTTGGGGCTACTTCATCAGGAAACAAAGCATAGAGAGTGCACTGAGAACTAACTGAGTGAGTCAAGTTTCCTGCAGCTAGTACAAACCGTGTCTGAGTTAGAGTTCCAAATGCATGTATCCCTATAGGGGAAAATGAAGTGAAACCTAAAATTTCAAAGTATTCCTGCAAACGAACTATTCAACCTAGAAGATCTAAATTTGGGCAGCCACATGCAACCGGTATACTTATCTTTCCTGTCGAGTAACAACAAGTTAGGGTGAAAAAATATTTGCTGAGATTCCAGGAAACTCAAAGTTCTGTGGAATCACTGCAAATGCTTTCAAATGAAAGTTTCTTTCCCTTGCCTCTGCTTAGGGTTACTTCAACAGAAAACAAAGCATAGAGATCGCACTGAGAACTAGTTGAGTGAGTTTCAGTTTCAAGCAGCTAGCATAAACCGTGTTTGATTTATAATTCCAAATGCATACGTCCCTATAAGGAAAAGTGAAGTGAAACCTAAAAATTCAAAGTGTTCCTGCAAACGGACTTTTCAACCTAGAAGAACGAAATTTGGGTAGCTAAGTGCAACTGGTATCCTCATCTTTCCCGACAAGGATCATCAAGATCAGGTGAGTAAATATTTGCAGAGATTCCAGTTAACTTGGAGCTCTGTTGAAGCTCTGTAAATGCTTTCTAAGGAAAGCGTATGTTCCTCGCCTCCACTTAGGGCCACTTCAACAGGGAACAAAGCACAGAGAGCACACCAGGAACTAATTGAGTGAGTCAACCTTCAAGCAGCTAGCACAAAGAGTGTTTGATTTAGAGTTCCAAATGCATGTATTCCTATGGGTTCAAATGAAGAGAAACCCCAAAATTCAATGTCTTCCTGAAAGCAAATGCTTCAACTAAGAAGAACGTAATTTTGGCAACCAAATGCAACTGGTATACTCATCTTTCTTACCTAGTATCAACAAGATCAAGTGAAAAAATATTCGCTGAAATTCCAGTAAACTTGGGAGTTTTGTGGAAGCTCTGCAAACACTTACATAAGAAAGCGTATTTTCCTTGCCTCTGCTTGGGGATACTTCAGCAGGGGACAATGCATAGAGAGTGCACTGAGAACTAATTGAGTGAGCCAAGTTTCAAACAGGTATCACAAACTGTGTTTGATTTAGCATTCCAAATGCATGTATTCATATAGGGAAAAAAGAAGTGAAACCTAAAAATTCAAAGTGTTCCTGCAAAGGAACTCTTCAACATAAGATTACGAAATGTGGGGTGCCAAGTGCAACTCATATACTCATTTTTGCTGCCAAGTATCAACAAGATCGGGTGAAAAAATATTTGCTGAGAGTCCGGTAAACTCTGAGTTCTGTGGATGCTCTACAAACACTTTCAAATGAAAGTCTATTTTTCTTTGCTCTGCTTAGGGGTACATAAACCGGTTACAGAGCATAGAGAGCACAATGAGAATTCATTCAGTGAGTCAAGTTTCAAGCAGCTAGCACAAACCGTGTTTGATTTAGATTTTCAAAAGCATGTATCCCTATAGGGGAAAATGTAGTAAAACCTCAATATTCAAAGTCATCCTGCAAAGGAATGTTTCAACCTAGCAGAACAAAATTTGTGCAGCCAAGTGCAACTGGTATACACATTTTTCCTACCAAGTATCAACAAGATAGGGTGACAAAATATTTGCTGAGGTTTCAGTAATCTCTGAGTTTTTTCGAACCTCGGTGAATACTTTCCAAAGAAAGTGTGTTTTCCTTGCCTCTGCTTAGGGCTACTTCAACAGGGAACAATGCATAGAGAGTGCACTGAGAACTAGTTGAGTGAGTCAAGTTACAAGCACACAGCAAAAACCGTGTTGATTTAGAGTTCCAAATGTATGTATCCCTATAGGGGAAAATGAAGTGAAACCTAAAAATTCAAAGTTTTCCTGCAAACGAACGTTTCAATCGAGAAGCACGAAATTGGAACAGCCAAGGACAACTTGTATACTTATCTCTCCTGTCGAATATCAAGAAGATCGGGTGAAAAAAATATTATCTGAGATTCCAGTAAACTCATAGTTCTACGGAAGCTCTGCAAACACTTCCAAATGAAAGTGTATTTTCATTGTCTCTGTTTAGAGCTACTTCAACAGGGAACAAAGCATAGAGACCACACTGAGAACTAATCGAGTGTGTCAAGTTTCAAGCCGCTAGCAATATCCGTGTTTCATTTAGAGTTCCAAATGCATGTATCCCTATAGGGGAAAACGAAGCGAAACCTAAAAATTCAAAGTGTTCCTGGAAAGGAACAGTTGAACCTAGAAGAAGGAAATTTGGGAAGCCAAGTGCAACTGGTATAGCGATCTTTCCTGCCAAGTATCAACAAGAATGGGTGAAAATCTTTTTCCTGATATTCTTGTAAACTAAGAGTTCTGTGGGAGCTCTGCAAACGCTTTAAAATGAAAGTGTATTTCCTTGCCTTTGCTTACAGCTACTTTCACAGGGAGAAATGCATAGAGAGCACACTGAGAACTCATTGACTGAGTCAAGTTTCAAGCAGCTAGCACAAACCATGATTGATTTACAGTTCCAAATTCATGTATCCATATAGGGGGAAAGGAATTCAAACCTAAAAAGAAAGTGTTCCTGAAAATGAATGCTTCAAACGGAAAAACGAAATTTGGGCAGCCAAGTGCAACTGGTATACACATTTTTCCGGCTAAGTATCAACAAGTTCGGGTGAATAAATATTTGCTGAGATTCCAGAAAACTCAGAGTTCTGTGGAAGCTTTGCAAATGCTTTCAGATGAAAGTGTATGTTCCTTGCCTCTGCTTAGAGCTACTACCACAGGGAACAAAGCATAGAGAGCACACCACGAACTAATGGAGTGAGTCAAGTTTGAAGAAGCTAGCACAAACCATGTTTGATATACAGTTCCAAATGCATGTATCCCTATAAGGGAAAAGGAAGGGAAACTGGAAATTCAAAGTGCTCCTGCAAACGAACGCTTCAACCCTGAAGAACGAAATTTGGGCAGCCAAGTGAAACCACTAAACTCATCTTTGCTGCCCAGTATCATCAAGATCTGGTGAAAAAATTTTGCTGAGATTCCAGTAAACTCAAGAGTTCTGTGGAAGCTTTGCAAATGCTTTCAGATGAAAGTGTATGTTCCTTGCCTCTGCTTGGGGCTACTTCATCAGGAAACAAAGCATAGAGAGTGCACTGAGAACTAACTGAGTGAGTCAAGTTTCATGCAGCTAGTACAAACCGTGTCTGAGTTAGAGTTCCAAATGCATGTATCCCTATAGGGGAAAATGAAGTGAAACCTACAATTTCAAAGTATTCCTGCAAACGAACTATTCAACCTAGAAGATCTAAATTTGGGCAGCCACATGCAACCGGTATACTTATCTTTCCTGTCGAGTAACAACAAGTTAGGGTGAAAAAATATTTGCTGAGATTCCAGGAAACTCAAAGTTCTGTGGAATCACTGCAAATGCTTTCAAATGAAAGTTTCTTTCCCTTGCCTCTGCTTAGGGTTACTTCAACAGAAAACAAAGCATAGAGATCGCACTGAGAACTAGTTGAGTGAGTTTCAGTTTCAAGCAGCTAGCATAAACCGTGTTTGATTTATAATTCCAAATGCATACGTCCCTATAAGGAAAAGTGAAGTGAAACCTAAAATTCAAAGTGTTCCTGCAAACGGACTTTTCAACCTAGAAGAACGAAATTTGGGTAGCTAAGTGCAACTGGTATCCTCATCTTTCCCGACAAGGATCATCAAGATCAGGTGAGTAAATATTTGCAGAGATTCCAGTTAACTTGGAGCTCTGTTGAAGCTCTGTAAATGCTTTCTAAGGAAAGCGTATGTTCCTCGCCTCCACTTAGGGCCACTTCAACAGGGAACAAAGCACAGAGAGCACACCAGGAACTAATTGAGTGAGTCAACCTTCAAGCAGCTAGCACAAAGAGTGTTTGATTTAGAGTTCCAAATGCATGTATTCCTATGGGTTCAAATGAAGAGAAACCCCCAAAATTCAATGTCTTCCTGAAAGCAAATGCTTCAACTAAGAAGAACGTAATTTTGGCAACCAAATGCAACTGGTATACTCATCTTTCTTACCTAGTATCAACAAGATCAAGTGAAAAAATATTCGCTGAAATTCCAGTAAACTTGGGAGTTTGTGGAAGCTCTGCAAACACTTACATAAGAAAGCGTATTTCCTTGCCTCTGCTTGGGGATACTTCAGCAGGGGACAATGCATAGAGAGTGCACTGAGAACTAATTGAGTGAGCCAAGTTTCAAACAGGTATCACAAACTGTGTTTGATTTAGCATTCCAAATGCATGTATTCATATAGGGAAAAAAGAAGTGAAACCTAAAAATTCAAAGTGTTCCTGCAAAGGAACTCTTCAACATAAGATTACGAAATGTGGGGTGCCAAGTGCAACTCATATACTCATTTTTGCTGCCAAGTATCAACAAGATCGGGTGAAAAAATATTTGCTGAGAGTCCGGTAAACTCTGAGTTCTGTGGATGCTCTACAAACACTTTCAAATGAAAGTCTATTTTTCTTTGCTCTGCTTAGGGGTACATAAACCGGTTACAGAGCATAGAGAGCACAATGAGAATTCATTCAGTGAGTCAAGTTTCAAGCAGCTAGCACAAACCGTGTTTGATTTAGATTTTCAAAAGCATGTATCCCTATAGGGGAAAATGTAGTAAAACCTCAATATTCAAAGTCATCCTGCAAAGGAATGTTTCAACCTAGCAGAACAAAATTTGTGCAGCCAAGTGCAACTGGTATACACATTTTTCCTACCAAGTATCAACAAGATAGGGTGACAAAATATTTGCTGAGGTTTCAGTAATCTCTGAGTTTTTTCGAACCTCGGTGAATACTTTCCAAAGAAAGTGTGTTTTCCTTGCCTCTGCTTAGGGCTACTTCAACAGGAACAATGCATAGAGAGTGCACTGAGAACTAGTTGAGTGAGTCAAGTTACAAGCACACAGCAAAAACCGTGTTTGATTTAGAGTTCCAAATGTATGTATCCCTATAGGGGAAAATGAAGTGAAACCTAAAAATTCAAAGTTTTCCTGCAAACGAACGTTTCAATCGAGAAGCACGAAATTGGAACAGCCAAGGACAACTTGTATACTTATCTCTCCTGTCGAATATCAAGAAGATCGGGTGAAAAAAATATTATCTGAGATTCCAGTAAACTCATAGTTCTACGGAAGCTCTGCAAACACTTCCAAATGAAAGTGTATTTTCATTGTCTCTGTTTAGAGCTACTTCAACAGGGAACAAAGCATAGAGACCACACTGAGAACTAATCGAGTGTGTCAAGTTTCAAGCCGCTAGCAATATCCGTGTTTCATTTAGAGTTCCAAATGCATGTATCCCTATAGGGGAAAACGAAGCGAAACCTAAAAATTCAAAGTGTTCCTGGAAAGGAACAGTTGAACCTAGAAGAATGAAATTTGGGAAGCCAAGTGCAACTGGTATAGCGATCTTTCCTGCCAAGTATCAACAAGAATGGGTGAAAATCTTTTTCCTGATATTCTTGTAAACTAAGAGTTCTGTGGGAGCTCTGCTAACGCTTTAAAATGAAAGTGTATTTCCTTGCCTTTGCTTACAGCTACTTTCACAGGGAGAAATGCATAGAGAGCACACTGAGAACTCATTGACTGAGTCAAGTTTCAAGCAGCTAGCACAAACCATGATTGATTTACAGTTCCAAATTCATGTATCCATATAGGGGGAAAGGAATTCAAACCTAAAAAGAAAGTGTTCCTGAAAATGAATGCTTCAAACGGAAAAACGAAATTTGGGCAGCCAAGTGCAACTGGTATACACATTTTTCCGGCTAAGTATCAACAAGTTCGGGTGAATAAATATTTGCTGAGATTCCAGAAAACTCAGAGTTCTGTGGAAGCTTTGCAAATGCTTTCAGATGAAAGTGTATGTTCCTTGCCTCTGCTTAGAGCTACTACCACAGGGAACAAAGCATAGAGAGCACACCACGAACTAATGGAGTGAGTCAAGTTTGAAGAAGCTAGCACAAACCATGTTTGATATACAGTTCCAAATGCATGTATCCCTATAAGGGAAAAGGAAGGGAAACTGGAAATTCAAAGTGCTCCTGCAAACGAACGCTTCAACCCTGAAGAACGAAATTTGGGCAGCCAAGTGAAACCACTAAACTCATCTTTGCTGCCCAGTATCATCAAGATCTGGTGAAAAAATTTTGCTGAGATTCCAGTAAACTCAAGAGTTCTGTGGAAGCTTTGCAAATGCTTTCAGATGAAAGTGTATGTTCCTTGCCTCTGCTTGGGGCTACTTCATCAGGAAACAAAGCATAGAGAGTGCACTGAGAACTAACTGAGTGAGTCAAGTTTCATGCAGCTAGTACAAACCGTGTCTGAGTTAGAGTTCCAAATGCATGTATCCCTATAGGGGAAAATGAAGTGAAACCTAAAATTTCAAAGTATTCCTGCAAACGAACTATTCAACCTAGAAGATCTAAATTTGGGCAGCCACATGCAACCGGTATACTTATCTTTCCTGTCGAGTAACAACAAGTTAGGGTGAAAAAATATTTGCTGAGATTCCAGGAAACTCAAAGTTCTGTGGAATCACTGCAAATGCTTTCAAATGAAAGTTTCTTTCCCTTGCCTCTGCTTAGGGTTACTTCAACAGAAAACAAAGCATAGAGATCGCACTGAGAACTAGTTGAGTGAGTTTCAGTTTCAAGCAGCTAGCATAAACCGTGTTTGATTTATAATTCCAAATGCATACGTCCCTATAAGGAAAAGTGAAGTGAAACCTAAAAATTCAAAGTGTTCCTGCAAACGGACTTTTCAACCTAGAAGAACGAAATTTGGGTAGCTAAGTGCAACTGGTATCCTCATCTTTCCTGACAAGGATCATCAAGATCAGGTGAGTAAATATTTGCAGAGATTCCAGTTAACTTGGAGCTCTGTTGAAGCTCTGTAAATGCTTTCTAAGGAAAGCGTATGTTCCTCGCCTCCACTTAGGGCCACTTCAACAGGGAACAAAGCACAGAGAGCACACCAGGAACTAATTGAGTGAGTCAAGCTTCAAGCAGCTAGCACAAAGAGTGTTTGATTTAGAGTTCCAAATGCATGTATTCCTATAGGTTCAAATGAAGAGAAACCCCCAAAATTCAATGTCTTCCTGAAAGCAAATGCTTCAACTAAGAAGAACGTAATTTTGGCAACCAAATGCAACTGGTATACTCATCTTTCTTACCTAGTATCAACAAGATCCAGTGAAAAAATATTCGCTGAAATTCCAGTAAACTTGGGAGTTTTGTGGAAGCTCTGCAAACACTTACATAAGAAAGCGTATTTTCCTTGCCTCTGCTTGGGGATACTTCAGCAGGGGACAATGCATAGAGAGTGCACTGAGAACTAATTGAGTGAGCCAAGTTTCAAACAGGTATCACAAACTGTGTTTGATTTAGCATTCCAAATGCATGTATTCATATAGGGAAAAAAGAAGTGAAACCTAAAAATTCAAAGTGTTCCTGCAAAGGAACTCTTCAACATAAGATTACGAAATTTGGGCTGCCAAGTGCAACTCATACACTCATTTTTGCTGCCAAGTATCAACAAGATCGGGTGAAAAAATATTTGCTGAGAGTGCGGTAAACTCTGAGTTCTGTGGATGCTCTACAAACACCTTTCAAATGAAAGTCTATTTTTCTTTGCTCTGCTTAGTGGTACATCAACTGGTAACAGATCATAGAGAGCACTATGAGAATTCATTCAGTGAGTCAAGTTTCAAGCAGCTAGCACAAACCGTGTTTGATTTAGATATTCAAAAGCATGTATCCCTATAGGGGAAAATGTAGTAAAACCTAAATATTCAAAGTCATCCTGCAAAGGAATGTTTCAACCTAGCAGAACAAAATTTGTGCAGCCAAGTGCAACTGGTATACACATTTTTCCTACCAAGTGTCAACAAGATAGGGTGACAAAATATTTGCTGAGGTTTCAGTAATCTCTGAGTATTTGGAAGCTCGATGAATACTTTCCAAAGAAAGTGTGTTTTCCTTGCCTCTGCTTAGGGCTACTTCAACAGGGAACAATGCATAGAGAGTGCACTGAGAACTAGTTGAGTGAGTCAAGTTACAAGCACACAGCAAAAACCGTGTTTGATTTAGAGTTCCAAATGCATGTATCCCTATAGGGGAAAATGAAGTGAAACCTAAAAATTCAAAGTTTTCCTGCAAACGAACGTTTCAATCGAGAAGCACGAAATTGGAACAGCCAAGGACAACTTGTATACTTATCTCTCCTGTCGAATATCAAGAAGATCGGGTGAAAAAATATTAGCTGAGATTACAGTAAACTCATAGTTCTACGGAAGCTCTGCAAACACTTTCAATGAAACTGTATTTTCATTGTCTCTGTTTAGAGCTACTTCAACAGGGAACAAAGCATAGAGACCACACTGAGAACTAATCGAGTGTGTCAAGTTTCAAGCTGCTAGCAAAATCCGTGTTTGCGTTAGAGTTCCAAATGCATGTATCCCTATAGGGGAAAACGAAGTGAAACCTAAAAATTCAAAGTGTTCCTGGAAAGGAACAGTTGAACCTAGAAGAATGAAATTTGGGAAGCCAAGTGCAACTGGTATAGCGATCTTTCCTGCCAAGTATCAAAAAGAACGGGTGAAAATCTTTTTCTGATATTCTTGTAAACTAAGAGTTCTGTGGGAGCTCTGCAAACGCTTTAAAATGAAAGTGTATTTCCTTGCCTTTGCTTACAGCTACTTTCACAGGGAGAAATGCATAGAGAGCACACTGAGAACTCATTGACTGAGTCAAGTTTCAAGCAGCTAGCACAAACCATGATTGATTTACAGTTCCAAATTCATGTATCCATATAGGGGGAAAGGAATTCAAACCTAAAAAGAAAGTGTTCCTGAAAATGAATGCTTCAAACGGAAAAACGAAATTTGGGCAGCCAAGTGCAACTGGTATACACATTTTTCCGGCTAAGTATCAACAAGTTCGGGTGAATAAATATTTGCTGAGATTCCAGAAAACTCAGAGTTCTGTGGAAGCTTTGCAAATGCTTTCAGATGAAAGTGTATGTTCCTTGCCTCTGCGTAGAGCTACTACCACAGGGAACAAAGCATAGAGAGCACACCACGAACTAATGGAGTGAGTCAAGTTTGAAGAAGCTAGCACAAACCATGTTTGATATACAGTTCCAAATGCATGTATCCCTATAAGGGAAAAGGAAGGGAAACTGGAAATTCAAAGTGCTCCTGCAAACGAACGCTTCAACCCTGAAGAACGAAATTTGGGCAGCCAAGTGAAACCACTAAACTCATCTTTGCTGCCCAGTATCATCAAGATCTGGTGAAAAAATTTTGCTGAGATTCCAGTAAACTCAAGAGTTCTGTGGAAGCTTTGCAAATGCTTTCAGATGAAAGTGTATGTTCCTTGCCTCTGCTTGGGGCTACTTCATCAGGAAACAAAGCATAGAGAGTGCACTGAGAACTAACTGAGTGAGTCAAGTTTCATGCAGCTAGTACAAACCGTGTCTGAGTTAGAGTTCCAAATGCATGTATCCCTATAGGGGAAAAGGAAGTGAAACCTAAAATTTCAAAGTATTCCTGCAAACGAACTATTCAACCTAGAAGATCTAAATTTGGGCAGCCACATGCAACCGGTATACTTATCTTTCCTGTCGAGTAACAACAAGTTAGGGTGAAAAAATATTTGCTGAGATTCCAGGAAACTCAAAGTTCTGTGGAATCACTGCAAATGCTTTCAAATGAAAGTTTCTTTCCCTTGCCTCTGCTTAGGGTTACTTCAACAGAAAACAAAGCATAGAGATCGCACTGAGAACTAGTTGAGTGAGTTTCAGTTTCAAGCATGTAGCATAAACCGTGTTTGATTTATAATTCCAAATGCATACGTCCCTATAAGGAAAAGTGAAGTGAAACCTAAAAATTCAAAGTGTTCCTGCAAACGGACTTTTCAACCTAGAAGAACGAAATTTGGGTAGCTAAGTGCAACTGGTATCCTCATCTTTCCTGACAAGGATCATCAAGATCAGGTGAGTAAATATTTGCAGAGATTCCAGTTAACTTGGAGCTCTGTTGAAGCTCTGTAAATGCTTTCTAAGGAAAGCGTATGTTCCTCGCCTCCACTTAGGGCCACTTCAACAGGGAACAAAGCACAGAGAGCACACCAGGAACTAATTGAGTGAGTCAAGCTTCAAGCAGCTAGCACAAAGAGTGTTTGATTTAGAGTTCCAAATGCATGTATTCCTATGGGTTCAAATGAAGAGAAACCCCCAAAATTCAATGTCTTCCTGAAAGCAAATGCTTCAACTAAGAAGAACGTAATTTTGGCAACCAAATGCAACTGGTATACTCATCTTTCTTACCTAGTATCAACAAGATCAAGTGAAAAAATATTCGCTGAAATTCCAGTAAACTTGGGAGTTTTGTGGAAGCTCTGCAAACACTTACATAAGAAAGCGTATTTTCCTTGCCTCTGCTTGGGGATACTTCAGCAGGGGACAATGCATAGAGAGTGCACTGAGAACTAATTGAGTGAGCCAAGTTTCAAACAGGTATCACAAACTGTGTTTGATTTAGCATTCCAAATGCATGTATTCATATAGGGAAAAAAGAAGTGAAACCTAAAAATTCAAAGTGTTCCTGCAAAGGAACTCTTCAACATAAGATTACGAAATTTGGGCTGCCAATTGCAACTCATACACTCATTTTTGCTGCCAAGTATCAACAAGATCGGGTGAAAAAATATTTGCTGAGAGTGCGGTAAACTCTGAGTTCTTGGATGCTCTACAAACACCTTTCAAATGAAAGTCTATTTTTCTTTGCTCTGCTTAGTGGTACATCAACTGGTAACAGATCATAGAGAGCACTATGAGAATTCATTCAGTGAGTCAAGTTTCAAGCAGCTAGCACAAACCGTGTTTGATTTAGATATTCAAAAGCATGTATCCCTATAGGGGAAAATGTAGTAAAACCTAAATATTCAAAGTCATCCTGCAAAGGAATGTTTCAACCTAGCAGAACAAAATTTGTGCAGCCAAGTGCAACTGGTATACACATTTTTCCTACCAAGTATCAACAAGATAGGGTGACAAAATATTTGCTGAGGTTTCAGTAATCTCTGAGTATTTGGAAGCTCGATGAATACTTTCCAAAGAAAGTGTGTTTTCCTTGCCTCTGCTTAGGGCTACTTCAACAGGGAACAATGCATAGAGAGTGCACTGAGAACTAGTTGAGTGAGTCAAGTTACAAGCACACAGCAAAAACCGTGTTTGATTTAGAGTTCCAAATGCATGTATCCCTATAGGGGAAAATGAAGTGAAACCTAAAAATTCAAAGTTTTCCTGCAAACGAACGTTTCAATCGAGAAGCACGAAATTGGAACAGCCAAGGACAACTTGTATACTTATCTCTCCTGTCGAATATCAAGAAGATCGGGTGAAAAAATATTAGCTGAGATTACAGTAAACTCATAGTTCTACGGAAGCTCTGCAAACACTTTCAATGAAACTGTATTTTCATTGTCTCTGTTTAGAGCTACTTCAACAGGGAACAAAGCATAGAGACCACACTGAGAACTAATCGAGTGTGTCAAGTTTCAAGCTGCTAGCAAAATCCGTGTTTGCGTTAGAGTTCCAAATGCATGTATCCCTATAGGGGAAAACGAAGTGAAACCTAAAAATTCAAAGTGTTCCTGGAAAGGAACAGTTGAACCTAGAAGAATGAAATTTGGGAAGCCAAGTGCAACTGGTATAGCGATCTTTCCTGCCAAGTATCAAAAAGAACGGGTGAAAATCTTTTTCTGATATTCTTGTAAACTAAGAGTTCTGTGGGAGCTCTGCAAACGCTTTAAAATGAAAGTGTATTTCCTTGCCTTTGCTTACAGCTACTTTCACAGGGAGAAATGCATAGAGAGCACACTGAGAACTCATTGACTGAGTCAAGTTTCAAGCAGCTAGCACAAACCATGATTGATTTACAGTTCCAAATTCATGTATCCATATAGGGGGAAAGGAATTCAAACCTAAAAAGAAAGTGTTCCTGAAAATGAATGCTTCAAACGGAAAAACGAAATTTGGGCAGCCAAGTGCAACTGGTATACACATTTTTCCGGCTAAGTATCAACAAGTTCGGGTGAATAAATATTTGCTGAGATTCCAGAAAACTCAGAGTTCTGTGGAAGCTTTGCAAATGCTTTCAGATGAAAGTGTATGTTCCTTGCCTCTGCTTAGAGCTACTACCACAGGGAACAAAGCATAGAGAGCACACCACGAACTAATGGAGTGAGTCAAGTTTGAAGAAGCTAGCACAAACCATGTTTGATATACAGTTCCAAATGCATGTATCCCTATAAGGGAAAAGGAAGGGAAACTGGAAATTCAAAGTGCTCCTGCAAACGAACGCTTCAACCCTGAAGAACGAAATTTGGGCAGCCAAGTGAAACCACTAAACTCATCTTTGCTGCCCAGTATCATCAAGATCTGGTGAAAAAATTTTGCTGAGATTCCAGTAAACTCAAGAGTTCTGTGGAAGCTTTGCAAATGCTTTCAGATGAAAGTGTATGTTCCTTGCCTCTGCTTGGGGCTACTTCATCAGGAAACAAAGCATAGAGAGTGCACTGAGAACTAACTGAGTGAGTCAAGTTTCATGCAGCTAGTACAAACCGTGTCTGAGTTAGAGTTCCAAATGCATGTATCCCTATAGGGGAAAAGGAAGTGAAACCTAAAATTTCAAAGTATTCCTGCAAACGAACTATTCAACCTAGAAGATCTAAATTTGGGCAGCCACATGCAACCGGTATACTTATCTTTCCTGTCGAGTAACAACAAGTTAGGGTGAAAAAATATTTGCTGAGATTCCAGGAAACTCAAAGTTCTGTGGAATCACTGCAAATGCTTTCAAATGAAAGTTTCTTTCCCTTGCCTCTGCTTAGGGTTACTTCAACAGAAAACAAAGCATAGAGATCGCACTGAGAACTAGTTGAGTGAGTTTCAGTTTCAAGCAGCTAGCATAAACCGTGTTTGATTTATAATTCCAAATGCATACGTCCCTATAAGGAAAAGTGAAGTGAAACCTAAAAATTCAAAGTGTTCCTGCAAACGGACTTTTCAACCTAGAAGAACGAAATTTGGGTAGCTAAGTGCAACTGGTATCCTCATCTTTCCTGACAAGGATCATCAAGATCAGGTGAGTAAATATTTGCAGAGATTCCAGTTAACTTGGAGCTCTGTTGAAGCTCTGTAAATGCTTTCTAAGGAAAGCGTATGTTCCTCGCCTCCACTTAGGGCCACTTCAACAGGGAACAAAGCACAGAGAGCACACCAGGAACTAATTGAGTGAGTCAAGCTTCAAGCAGCTAGCACAAAGAGTGTTTGATTTAGAGTTCCAAATGCATGTATTCCTATGGGTTCAAATGAAGAGAAACCCCCAAAATTCAATGTCTTCCTGAAAGCAAATGCTTCAACTAAGAAGAACGTAATTTTGGCAACCAAATGCAACTGGTATACTCATCTTTCTTACCTAGTATCAACAAGATCAAGTGAAAAAATATTCGCTGAAATTCAGTAAACTTGGGAGTTTTGTGGAAGCTCTGCAAACACTTACATAAGAAAGCGTATTTTCCTTGCCTCTGCTTGGGGATACTTCAGCAGGGGACAATGCATAGAGAGTGCACTGAGAACTAATTGAGTGAGCCAAGTTTCAAACAGGTATCACAAACTGTGTTTGATTTAGCATTCCAAATGCATGTATTCATATAGGGAAAAAAAGAAGTGAAACCTAAAAATTCAAAGTGTTCCTGCAAAGGAACTCTTCAACATAAGATTACGAAATTTGGGCTGCCAATTGCAACTCATACACTCATTTTTGCTGCCAAGTATCAACAAGATCGGGTGAAAAAATATTTGCTGAGAGTGCGGTAAACTCTGAGTTCTGTGGATGCTCTACAAACACCTTTCAAATGAAAGTCTATTTTTCTTTGCTCTGCTTAGTGGTACATCAACTGGTAACAGATCATAGAGAGCACTATGAGAATTCATTCAGTGAGTCAAGTTTCAAGCAGCTAGCACAAACCGTGTTTGATTTAGATATTCAAAAGCATGTATCCCTATAGGGAAAATGTAGTAAAACCTAAATATTCAAAGTCATCCTGCAAAGGAATGTTTCAACCTAGCAGAACAAAATTTGTGCAGCCAAGTGCAACTGGTATACACATTTTTCCTACCAAGTATCAACAAGATAGGGTGACAAAATATTTGCTGAGGTTTCAGTAATCTCTGAGTATTTGGAAGCTCGATGAATACTTTCCAAAGAAAGTGTGTTTTCCTTGCCTCTGCTTAGGGCTACTTCAACAGGGAACAATGCATAGAGAGTGCACTGAGAACTAGTTGAGTGAGTCAAGTTACAAGCACACAGCAAAAACCGTGTTTGATTTAGAGTTCCAAATGCATGTATCCCTATAGGGGAAAATGAAGTGAAACCTAAAAATTCAAAGTTTTCCTGCAAACGAACGTTTCAATCGAGAAGCACGAAATTGGAACAGCCAAGGACAACTTGTATACTTATCTCTCCTGTCGAATATCAAGAAGATCGGGTGAAAAAATATTAGCTGAGATTACAGTAAACTCATAGTTCTACGGAAGCTCTGCAAACACTTTCAATGAAACTGTATTTTCATTGTCTCTGTTTAGAGCTACTTCAACAGGGAACAAAGCATAGAGACCACACTGAGAACTAATCGAGTGTGTCAAGTTTCAAGCTGCTAGCAAAATCCGTGTTTGCGTTAGAGTTCCAAATGCATGTATCCCTATAGGGGAAAACGAAGTGAAACCTAAAAATTCAAAGTGTTCCTGGAAAGGAACAGTTGAACCTAGAAGAATGAAATTTGGGAAGCCAAGTGCAACTGGTATAGCGATCTTTCCTGCCAAGTATCAAAAAGAACGGGTGAAAATCTTTTTCTGATATTCTTGTAAACTAAGAGTTCTGTGGGAGCTCTGCAAACGCTTTAAAATGAAAGTGTATTTCCTTGCCTTTGCTTACAGCTACTTTCACAGGGAGAAATGCATAGAGAGCACACTGAGAACTCATTGACTGAGTCAAGTTTCAAGCAGCTAGCACAAACCATGATTGATTTACAGTTCCAAATTCATGTATCCATATAGGGGGAAAGGAATTCAAACCTAAAAAGAAAGTGTTCCTGAAAATGAATGCTTCAAACGGAAAAACGAAATTTGGGCAGCCAAGTGCAACTGGTATACACATTTTTCCGGCTAAGTATCAACAAGTTCGGGTGAATAAATATTTGCTGAGATTCCAGAAAACTCAGAGTTCTGTGGAAGCTTTGCAAATGCTTTCAGATGAAAGTGTATGTTCCTTGCCTCTGCGTAGAGCTACTACCACAGGGAACAAAGCATAGAGAGCACACCACGAACTAATGGAGTGAGTCAAGTTTGAAGAAGCTAGCACAAACCATGTTTGATATACAGTTCCAAATGCATGTATCCCTATAAGGGAAAAGGAAGGGAAACTGGAAATTCAAAGTGCTCCTGCAAACGAACGCTTCAACCCTGAAGAACGAAATTTGGGCAGCCAAGTGAAACCACTAAACTCATCTTTGCTGCCCAGTATCATCAAGATCTGGTGAAAAAATTTTGCTGAGATTCCAGTAAACTCAAGAGTTCTGTGGAAGCTTTGCAAATGCTTTCAGATGAAAGTGTATGTTCCTTGCCTCTGCTTGGGGCTACTTCATCAGGAAACAAAGCATAGAGAGTGCACTGAGAACTAACTGAGTGAGTCAAGTTTCATGCAGCTAGTACAAACCGTGTCTGAGTTAGAGTTCCAAATGCATGTATCCCTATAGGGGAAAAGGAAGTGAAACCTAAAATTTCAAAGTATTCCTGCAAACGAACTATTCAACCTAGAAGATCTAAATTTGGGCAGCCACATGCAACCGGTATACTTATCTTTCCTGTCGAGTAACAACAAGTTAGGGTGAAAAAATATTTGCTGAGATTCCAGGAAACTCAAAGTTCTGTGGAATCACTGCAAATGCTTTCAAATGAAAGTTTCTTTCCCTTGCCTCTGCTTAGGGTTACTTCAACAGAAAACAAAGCATAGAGATCGCACTGAGAACTAGTTGAGTGAGTTTCAGTTTCAAGCAGCTAGCATAAACCGTGTTTGATTTATAATTCCAAATGCATACGTCCCTATAAGGAAAAGTGAAGTGAAACCTAAAAATTCAAAGTGTTCCTGCAAACGGACTTTTCAACCTAGAAGAACGAAATTTGGGTAGCTAAGTGCAACTGGTATCCTCATCTTTCCTGACAAGGATCATCAAGATCAGGTGAGTAAATATTTGCAGAGATTCCAGTTAACTTGGAGCTCTGTTGAAGCTCTGTAAATGCTTTCTAAGGAAAGCGTATGTTCCTCGCCTCCACTTAGGGCCACTTCAACAGGGAACAAAGCACAGAGAGCACACCAGGAACTAATTGAGTGAGTCAAGCTTCAAGCAGCTAGCACAAAGAGTGTTTGATTTAGAGTTCCAAATGCATGTATTCCTATGGGTTCAAATGAAGAGAAACCCCCAAAATTCAATGTCTTCCTGAAAGCAAATGCTTCAACTAAGAAGAACGTAATTTTGGCAACCAAATGCAACTGGTATACTCATCTTTCTTACCTAGTATCAACAAGATCAAGTGAAAAAATATTCGCTGAAATTCCAGTAAACTTGGGAGTTTTGTGGAAGCTCTGCAAACACTTACATAAGAAAGCGTATTTTCCTTGCCTCTGCTTGGGGATACTTCAGCAGGGGACAATGCATAGAGAGTGCACTGAGAACTAATTGAGTGAGCCAAGTTTCAAACAGGTATCACAAACTGTGTTTGATTTAGCATTCCAAATGCATGTATTCATATAGGGAAAAAAGAAGTGAAACCTAAAAATTCAAAGTGTTCCTGCAAAGGAACTCTTCAACATAAGATTACGAAATTTGGGCTGCCAATTGCAACTCATACACTCATTTTTGCTGCCAAGTATCAACAAGATCGGGTGAAAAAATATTTGCTGAGAGTGCGGTAAACTCTGAGTTCTGTGGATGCTCTACAAACACCTTTCAAATGAAAGTCTATTTTTCTTTGCTCTGCTTAGTGGTACATCAACTGGTAACAGATCATAGAGAGCACTATGAGAATTCATTCAGTGAGTCAAGTTTCAAGCAGCTAGCACAAACCGTGTTTGATTTAGATATTCAAAAGCATGTATCCCTATAGGGGAAAATGTAGTAAAACCTAAATATTCAAAGTCATCCTGCAAAGGAATGTTTCAACCTAGCAGAACAAAATTTGTGCAGCCAAGTGCAACTGGTATACACATTTTTCCTACCAAGTATCAACAAGATAGGGTGACAAAATATTTGCTGAGGTTTCAGTAATCTCTGAGTATTTGGAAGCTCGATGAATACTTTCCAAAGAAAGTGTGTTTTCCTTTGCCTTCT
>NW_027287820.1:0-55990 GCF_047511675.1 Marmota flaviventris | reverse complement strand
GGGCTACTTCAACAGGAAACAAAGCATAGAGAGTGCACTGAGAACTAACTGAGTGAGTCAAGTTTCATGCAGCTAGTACAAACCGCGGTTGAGTTAGAGTTCCAAAAGCATGTATCCCTATGAGGGAAAATATAGTAAAACCTAACTAATCAAAGTCATCTTGCAAAGGAATGATTCAACCTAGCAGAATAAAATTTGTGCTGCCAAGAGCAACTGGTATACAGATTTGTTCTACCAAGTATCAACAAGTTCGGTTGAATAAATATTTGGTGAGATTCCAGTAAACTCAGAGTTCTGTGGAAGCATTGTAAATGCTTTCAAATGAAAGTGTATGTTCCTTGCCTCTGCTTAGAGCTACTACCACAGGGAACACAGCATAGAGAGAACACCGAGAACTAGTTGAGTGAGTCAAGTTTGAAGAAGCTAGCACAAACCGGTTTGATATACAGTTCCCAATGCATGTATCCCTATAAGGGAAAAGGAAGTGAAACTGAAAATTCAAAGTGCTCCTGCAAAGGAAGGCTTCAACCCTGAAGAACGAAATTTGGGCAGCCAAGTGAAACCAGTATACTCATCTTTGCTGCTAAGTATCATCAAGATTGGGTGAAAAAATTTTGCTGAGATTCCAGTAAACTCAGAGTTCTGTGGAAGCTTTGCAAACGCTTTAAAATGAAAGTGTATTTTCCTTGCCTCTGCTTAGGGCTACTTCAAAAGGAAACAAAGCATAGACAGTGCACTGAGAACTAACAGAGTGAGTCAAGTTTGATGCAGCTAGTACAAACCGCGTTTGAGTTAGAGTTCCTAAAGCATGTATCCCTATGGTGGAAAATGTAGTAAAACCTAACTAATCAAAGTCATCTTGCAAAAGAATGATTCAACCTAGCAGAACAAAAGTTGTGCTGCCAAGAGCAACTGGTATACACATTTTTCCTACCAAGTATCAACAAGTTCGGGTGAATAAATATTTGGTGAGATTCTAGTAAACTCAGAGTTCTGTGGAAGCTTTGCAAATGCTTTCAAATGAAAGTGTATGTTCCTTGCCTCTGCTTAGAGCTACTACCACAGGGAACAAAGCATCTAGAGCACACGGAGAACTAATTGAGTGAGTCAAGTTTGAAGAAGCTAGCACAAACCGTGTTTGATATACAGTTCCAAATGCATGTTTCCCTATAAGGGAAAAGGAAGTGAAACTGAAAATTCAAAGTGCTCCTGCAAAGGGAGGCTTCAACCTGAAGAACGAAATTTGGGCAGCCAAGTGAAACCAGCATATTCATCTTTGCTGCTAAGTATCATCAAGATCGGGTGAAAAAATTTTGCTGAGATTCCAGTAAACTCAGAGTTCTGTGGAAGCTCTGCAAACACTTTAAAATGAAAGTGTATTTTCCTTGCCTCTGCTTAGGGCTACTTCAACAGGAAACAAAGCATAGACAGGGCACTGAGATCTAACTGAGTGAGTCAAGTTTCATGCAGCTAGTACAAACCGCGTTTGAGTTAGAGTTCCAAAAGCATGTATCCCTATGGGAGAAAATGTAGTAAAACCTAACTAATTAAAATCATCTTGCAAAGGAATGACTCAACCTAGCAGAACAAAATTTGTGCTGCCAAGAGCAACTGGTATACACATTTTTCCTACCAAGTATCAACAAGTTCAGGTGAGTAAATATTTGCTGAGATTCCAGTAAACTCAGAGTTCTGTGGAAGCTTTGCAAATGCTTTCAAATGAAAGTGTATGTTCCTTGCCTCTGCTTATAGCTACTACCACAGGGAACAAAGCATATAGAGCACACGGAGAAATAATTGAGTGAGTCAAGTTTGAAGTAGCTAGCACAAACCGTGTTTGATATACAGTTCCAAATGCATGTATCCCTATAAGGGAAAAGGAAGTGAAACTGAAAATTCAAAGTGCTCCTGTAAACGAACGCTTCACCCTGAAGAACGAAATTCGGGCAGCCACATGAAACCAGTATACTCATCTTTGCTGCCAAGTATCATCAAGATCGGGTGAAAAAATTTTGCTGTGATTCCAGTAAACTCAGGGTTCTGTGGAAGCTCTACAAACACTTTAAAATGAAAGTCTATTTTCCTTGCCTCTGCTTAGGGCTACTTCAACATGAAACAAAGCATAGACAGTGCACTGAGAACTAACTGAGTGAGTCAAGTTTCATGCAGCTAGTACAAACCGCGTTTGAGTTAGAGTTCCAAAAGCATGTATCCCTATGGGGGAAAATGTAGTAAAACCTAACCAATCAAAGTCATCTTGCAAAGGAATGATTCAACCTAGCAGAACAAAATTTGTGCTGCCAAGAGCAACTGGTATACACATTTTCCCTACCAAGTATCAACAAGTTCGGGTGAATAAATATTTGGTGAGATTCCAGTAAACTCAGAGTTCTGTGGAAGCTCTGCAAACACTTTAAAATGAAAGTGTATTTTCCTTGCCTCTGCTTAGGGCTACTTCAACAGGAAACAAAGCATAGACAGGGCACTGAGATCTAACTGAGTGAGTCAAGGTTCATGCAGCTAGAACAAACCGCGTTTGAGTTAGAGTTCCAAAAGCATGTATCCCTATGGGAGAAAATGTAGTAAAACCTAACTAATTAAAATCATCTTGCAAAGGAATGACTCAACCTAGCAGAACAAAATTTGTGCTGCCAAGAGCAACTGGTATACACATTTTTCCTACCAAGTATCAACAAGTTCAGGTGAATAAATATTTGCTGAGATTCCAGTAAACTCAGAGTTCTGTGGAAGCTTTGCAAATGCTTTCAAATGAAAGTGTATGTTCCTTGCCTCTGCTTAGAGCTACTACCACAGGGAACAAAGCATATAGAGCACACGGAGAAATAATTGAGTGAGTCAAGTTTGAAGTAGCTAGCACAAACCGTGTTTGATATACAGTTCCAAATGCATGTATCCCTATAAGGGAAAAGGAAGTGAAACTGAAAATTCAAAGTGCTCCTGTAAACGAACGCTTCACCCTGAAGAACGAAATTCGGGCAGCCACATGAAACCAGTATACTCATCTTTGCTGCCAAGTATCATCAAGATCGGGTGAAAAAATTTTGCTGTGATTCCAGTAAACTCAGGGTTCTGTGGAAGCTCTACAAACACTTTAAAATGAAAGTCTATTTTCCTTGCCTCTGCTTAGGGCTACTTCAACATGAAACAAAGCATAGACAGTGCACTGAGAACTAACTGAGTGAGTCAAGTTTCATGCAGCTAGTACAAACCGCGTTTGAGTTAGAGTTCCAAAAGCATGTATCCCTATGGGGGAAAATGTAGTAAAACCTAACCAATCAAAGTCATCTTGCAAAGGAATGATTCAACCTAGCAGAACAAAATTTGTGCTGCCAAGAGCAACTGGTATACACATTTTCCCTACCAAGTATCAACAAGTTCGGGTGAATAAATATTTGGTGAGATTCCAGTAAACTCAGAGTTCTGTGGAAGCTCTGCAAACACTTCAAAATGAAAGTGTATTTTAATTGCCTCTGCTTAGGGCTACTTCAACAGGAAACAAAGCATAGACAGTGCACTGAGAACAAACTGAGTGAGTCCAGTTTCATGCAGCTAGTACAAACCGCGTTGGAGTTAGAGTTCCAAAAGCATGTATCCCTATGTGGGAAAATGTAGTAAAACATAACTAATCAAAGTCATCTTGCAAAGGAATGATTCAACCTAGCAGAACAAAATTTGTGCCGCCAAGAGCAACTGGTATACAGATTTTTTCTACCAAGTATCAACAAGTTCGGGTGAATAAATATTTGGTGAGATTCCAGTAAACTCAGAGTTCTGTGGAAGCTTTGCAAATGCTTTCAAAAGAAAGTGTATGTTCCTTGCCTCTGCTTAGAGCTACTACCACAGGGATAAAAGCATAGAGAGCACACCGAGAACTAATTGAGTGAGTCAAGTTTGAAGAAGCTAGCACAAACCGTATTTGATATACAGTTCCAAAGGCATGTATCCCTATAAGAAAAAGGAAGTGAAACTGAAAATTCACAGTGCTCCTGCAAACGAACGCTTCAACCCTGAAGAACGAAATTCGGACAGCAAAGTGAAACCAGTATAGTCATCTTTGCTGCAAAGTATCATCAAGATCGGGTGAAAAAAATTTGCTGAGATTCCAGTAAACTCACAGTTCTGTGGAAGCTCTGCAAACAGTTTAAAATGAAAGTGTATTTTCCTTGCCTCTGCTTAGGGTTACTTCAACAGGATACAAAGCATAGACAGTGCACTGAGAACTAACTGAGTGAGTCAAGTTTCATGCAGCTAGTACAAACCGCGTTTGAGTTAGAGTTCCAAAAGCATGTATCCCTATGGGCGAAAATGTAGTAAAACCTAACTAATCAAAGTCATCTTGCAAAGGAATGATTCCAACTAGCAGAACAAAATTTGTGCTACCAAGAGCAACTGGTATACACATTTTTCCTACCAAGTATCAACAAGTTCAGGTGAATAAATATTTGGTGAGATTCCAGTAAACTCAGAGTTCTGTGGAAGCTTTGCAAATGCTTTCAAATGAAAGTGTATGTTCCTTGCCTCTGCTTAGAGCTACTACCACAGGGAACAAAGCATATAGAGCACACGGAGAAATAATTGAGTGAGTCAAGTTTGAAGTAGCTAGCACAAACCGTGTTTGATATACAGTTCCAAATGCATGTATCCCTATAAGGGAAAAGGAAGTGAAACTGAAAATTCAAAGTGCTCCTGTAAACGAACGCTTCACCCTGAAGAACGAAATTCGGGCAGCCACATGAAACCAGTATACTCATCTTTGCTGCCAAGTATCATCAAGATCGGGTGAAAAAATTTTGCTGTGATTCCAGTAAACTCAGGGTTCTGTGGAAGCTCTACAAACACTTTAAAAAGAAAGTCTATTTTCCTTGCCTCTGCTTAGGGCTACTTCAACATGAAACAAAGCATAGACAGGGCACTGAGAACTAACTGACTGAGTCAAGTTTCATGCAGCTAGTACAAACCGCGTTTGAGTTAGAGTTCCAAAAGCATGTATCCCTATGTGGGAAAATATAGTAAAACCTAACTAATCAAAGTCATCTTGCAAAGGAATGATTCAACCTAGCAGAATAAAATTTGTGCTGCCAAGAGCAACTGGTATACAGATTTGTTCTACCAAGTATCAACAAGTTCGGGTGAATAAATATTTGGTGAGATTCCAGTAAACTCAGAGTTCTGTGGAAGCATTGCAAATGCTTTCAAATGAAAGTGTATGTTCCTTGCCTCTGCTGAGAGCTACTACCACAGGGAACACAGCATAGAGAGAACACCGAGAACTAGTTGAGTGAGTCAAGTTTGAAGAAGCTAGCACAAACCGGTTTGATATACAGTTCCAAATGCATGTATCCCTATAAGCAAAAAGGAAGTGAAACTGAAAATTCAAAGTGCTCCTGCAAAGGAAGGCTTCAACCCTGAAGAACGAAATTTGGGCAGCCAAGTGAAACCAGTATACTCATCTTTGCTGCTAAGTATCATCAAGATCGGGTGAAAAAATTTTGCTGAGATTCCAGTAAACTCACAGTTCTGTGGAAGCTCTGCAAACACTTTAAAATGAAAGTGTATTTTCCTTGCCTCTGCTTAGGGTTACTTCAACAGGATACAAAGCATAGACAGTGCACTGAGAACTAACTGAGTGAGTCAAGTTTCATGCAGCTAGTACAAACCGCGTTTGAGTTAGAGTTCCAAAAGCATGTATCCCTATGGGCGAAAATGTAGTAAAACCTAACTAATCAAAGTCATCTTGCAAAGGAATGATTCCACCTAGCAGAACAAAATTTGTGCTGCCAAGAGCAACTGGTATACACATTTTTCCTACCAAGTATCAACAAGTTCAGGTGAATAAATATTTGCTGAGATTCCAGGAAACTCAGAGTTCTGTGGAAGCTTTGCAAATGCTTTCAAATGAAAGTGTATGTTCCTTGCCTCTGCTTAGAGCTACTACCACAGGGAACAAAGCATCTAGAGCACACGGAGAAATAATTGAGTGAGTCAAGTTTGAAGTAGCTAGCACAAACCGTGTTTGATATACAGTTCCAAATGCATGTTTCCCTATAAGGGAAAAGGAAGTGAAACTGAAAATTCAAAGTGCTCCTGCAAAATGAGGCTTCAACCCTGAAGAACGAAATTTGGGCAGCCAAGTGAAACCAGCATATTCATCTTTGCTGCTAAGTATCATCAAGGTCGGGTGAAAAAATTTTGCTGAGATTCCAGTAAACTCAGAGTTCTGTGGAAGCTCTGCAAACACTTTAAAATGAAAGTGTATTTTCCTTGCCTCTGCTTAGGGCTACTTCAACAGGAAACAAAGCATAGACAGGGCACTGAGATCTAACTGAGTGAGTCAAGTTTCATGCAGCTAGTACAAACCGCGTTTGAGTTAGAGTTCCAAAAGCATGTATCCCTATGGGAGAAAATGTAGTAAAACCTAACTAATTAAAATCATCTTGCAAAGGAATGACTCAACCTAGCAGAACAAAATTTGTGCTGCCAAGAGCAACTGGTATACACATTTTTCCTACCAAGTATCAACAAGTTCAGGTGAATAAATATTTGCTGAGATTCCAGTAAACTCAGAGTTCTGTGGAAGCTTTGCAAATGCTTTCAAATGAAAGTGTATGTTCCTTGCCTCTGCTTAGAGCTACTACCACAGGGAACAAAGCATATAGAGCACACGGAGAAATAATTGAGTGAGTCAAGTTTGAAGAAGCTAGCACAAACCGTGTTTGATATACAGTTCCAAATGCATGTATCCCTATTAGCAAAAAGGAAGTGAAACTGAAAATGCAAAGTGCTAATGCAAACGAAAGATTCATCCCTGAATAACGAAATTTGGGCAGCCACATGAAACCAGTATACTCATCTTTGCTGCCAAGTATCATCAAGATCGGGTGAAAAAATTTTGCTGTGATTCCAGTAAACTCAGAGTTCTGTGGAAGCTCTACAAACACTTTAAAAAGAAAGTCTATTTTCCTTGCCTCTGCTTAGGGCTACTTCAACATGAAACAAAGCATAGACAGTGCACTGAGAACTAACTGAGTGAGTCAAGTTTCATGCAGCTAGTACAAACCGCGTTTGAGTTAGAGTTCCAAAAGCATGTATCCCTATGGGGGAAAATGTAGTAAAACCTAACCAATCAAAGTCATCTTGCAAAGGAATGATTCAACCAGCAAAACAAAATTTGTGCTGCCAAGAGCAACTGGTATACACATTTTCCCTACCAAGTATCAACAAGTTCGGGTGAATAAATATTTGGTGAGATTCCAGTAAACTCAGAGTTTTGTGGAAGCTCTGCAAACACTTTAAAATGAAAGTGTATTTTCCTTGCCTCTGCTTAGGGCTACTTCAACAGGAAACAAAGCATAGACAGGGCACTGAGATCTAACTGAGTGAGTCAAGGTTCATGCAGCTAGAACAAACCGCGTTTGAGTTAGAGTTCCAAAAGCATGTATCCCTATGGGAGAAAATGTAGTAAAACCTAACTAATTAAAATCATCTTGCAAAGGAATGACTCAACCTAGCAGAACAAAATTTGTGCTGCCAAGAGCAACTGGTATACGCATTTTTCCTACCAAGTATCAACAAGTTCAGGTGAATAAATATTTGCTGAGATTCCAGTAAACTCAGAGTTCTGTGGAAGCTTTGCAAATGCTTTCAAATGAAAGTGTATGTTCCTTGCCTCTGGTTTGAGCTACTACCACAGGGAACAAAGCATATAGAGCACACGGAGAAATAATTGAGTGAGTCAAGTTTGAAGTAGCTAGCACAAACCGTGTTTGATATACAGTTCCAAATGCATGTATCCCTATAAGGGAAAAGGAAGTGAAACTGAAAATTCAAAGTGCTCCTGCAAAGGAAGGCTTCAACCCTGAAGAACGAAATTTGGGCAGCCAAGTGAAACCAGTATACTCATCTTTGCTGCTAAGTATCATCAAGATCGGGTGAAAAAATTTTGCTGAGATTCCAGTAAACTCACAGTTCTGTGGAAGCTCTGCAAACAGTTTAAAATGAAAGTGTATTTTCCTTGCCTCTGCTTAGGGTTACTTCAACAGGATACAAAGCATAGACAGTGCACTGAGAACTAACTGAGTGAGTCAAGTTTCATGCAGCTAGTACAAACCGCGTTTGAGTTAGAGTTCCAAAAGCATGTATCCCTATGGGCGAAAATGTAGTAAAACCTAACTAATCAAAGTCATCTTGCAAAGGAATGATTCAACCTAGCAGAACAAAATTTGTGCTGCCAAGAGCAAATGGTATACAGATTTTTTCTACCAAGTATCAACAAGTTCGGGTGAATAAATATTTGGTGAGATTCCAGTAAACTCAGAGTTCTGTGGAAGCTTTGCAAATGATTTCAAATGAAAGTGTATGTTCCTTGCCTCTGCTTAGAGCTACTACCACAGGGAACAAAGCATCTAGAGCACACGGAGAACTAATTGAGTGAGTCAAGTTTTCAGAAGCTAGCACAAACCGTGTTTGATATACAGTTCCAAATGCATGTATCCCTATAATTGAAAAGGAAGTAAAACTGAAAATTCAAAGTGCTCCTGCAAAGGGGGGCTTCAACCCTGAAGAACGAAATTTGGGCAGCCAAGTGAAACCACTATACTCATCTTTGCTGCCAAGTATCATCAAGATCGGGTGAAAAAAATTTGCTGAGATTCCAGTAAACTCAGTGTTCTGTGGAAGCTTTGCAAACACTTTAAAATGTAAGTCTATTTTGCTTGACTCTGCTTAGGGCTACTTCAACAGGAAACAAAGCATAGAAAGTGCACTGAGAACAAACTGAGTGAGTCAAGTTTCATGCAGCTAGTACAAACAGCGTTTGAGTTCGAGTTCCAAAAGCATGTATCCCTATGGGGGAAAGTGTAGTAAAACCTAACTAATCAAAGTCATCTTGCAAAGGAATGATTCAACCTAGCAGAACTAAATTTGTGCTGCCAAGAGCAACTGGTATACACATTTTTTCTACCAAGTATCAACAATTTCGGGTGAATAAATATTTGCTGAGATTCCAGTAAACTCAGAGTTCTGTGGAAGCTTTGCAAATGATTTCAAATGAAAGTGTATGTTCCTTGCCTCTGCTTAGAGCTACTACCACAGGAAACAAAGCATAGAGAGCACACCGAGAACTAATTGAGTGAGTCAAGTTTGCAGAAGCTAGCACAAACCGTGTTTGATATACAGTTCCAAATGTATGTATCCCTGTAAGGGAAAAGGAAGTGAAACTGAAAACTCAAAGTGCTCCTGCAAACGAACGCTTCAACACTGAAGAAGGAAATTCGGGCAGCCAAGTGAAACCAGTACACTCATCTTTGCTGCCAAGTATCATCAAGACCGGGTGAAAATTTTTTTCTGAGATTCCAGTAAACTCAGAGTTCTGGGGAAGCTCTGCAAACACTTTAAAGTGAAAGTATATTTTCCTGGCCTCTGCTTAGGGCTACTTCAACAGGAAACAAAGCATAGAGAGTGCACTGAGAACTAACTGAGTGAGTCAAGTTTCATGCACCTAGTACAAACCGCGTTTGAGTTAGAGTTCCAAAAGCATGTATCCCTATAGGGGAAAATGAAGTAAAACCTAACTAATCAAAGTCATCTTGCAAAGGAATGATTCAACCTAGCAGAACAAAATTTGTGCTGCCAAGAGCAACTGGTTTAAACAATTTTTCTACCAAGTATCAACAAGTTCGGGTGAATAAATATTTGCTGAGATTCCAGTAAACTCAGAGTTCTGTGGAAGCTTTGCAAATGCTTTCAAAAGAAAGTGTATGTTCCTTGCCTCTGCTTAGAGCTACTACCACAGGGATAAAAGCATAGAGAGCACACCGAGAACTAATTGAGTGAGTCAAGTTTGAAGAAGCTAGCACAAACCGTGTTTGATATACAGTTCCAAAGGCATGTATCCCTATAAGCAAAAAGGAAGTGAAACTGAAAATTCAAAGTGCTCCTGCAAACGAACGCTTCAACCCTGAAGAACGAAATTCGGACAGCAAAGTGAAACCAGTATAGTCATCTTTGCTGCAAAGTATCATCAAGATCGGGTGAAAAAAATTTGCTGAGATTCCAGTAAACTCAGAGTTCTGTGGAAGCTTTGCAAATGCTTTAAAATGAAAGTGTATTTTCCTTGCCTCTGCTTAGGGCTAATTCAAAAGGAAACAAAGCATAGACAGTGCACTGAGAACTAACAGAGTGAGTCAAGTTTGATGCAGCTAGTACAAACCGCGTTTGAGTTAGAGTTCCTAAAGCATGAATCCCTATGGTGGAAAATGTAGTAAAACCTAACTAATCAAAGTCGTCTTGCAAAAGAATGATTCAACCTAGCAGAACAAAAGTTGTGCTGCCAAGAGCAACTGGTATACACATTTTTCCTACCAAGTATCAACAAGTTCGGGTGAATAAATATTTGGTGAGATTCCAGTAAACTCAGAGTTCTGTGGAAGCATTGCAAATGCTTTCAAATGAAAGTGTATGTTCCTTGCCTCTGCTGAGAGCTACTACCACAGGGAACACAGCATAGAGAGAACACCGAGAACTAGTTGAGTGAGTCAAGTTTGAAGTAGCTAGCACAAACCGTGTTTGATATACAGTTCCAAATGCATGTTTCCCTATAAGGGAAAAGGAAGTGAAACTGAAAATTCAAAGTGCTCCTGCAAAGGGAGGCTTCAACCCTGAAGAACGAAATTTGGGCAGCCAAGTGAAACCAGCATATTCATCTTTGCTGCTAAGTATCATCAAGATCGGGTGAAAAAATTTTGCTGAGATTCCAGTAAACTCAGAGTTCTGTGGAAGCTCTGCAAACACTTTAAAATGAAAGTGTATTTTCCTTGCCTCTGCTTAGGGCTACTTCAACAGGAAACAAAGCATAGACAGGGCACTGAGATCTAACTGAGTGAGTCAAGTTTCATGCAGCTAGTACAAACCGCGTTTGAGTTAGAGTTCCAAAAGCATGTATCCCTATGGGAGAAAATGTAGTAAAACCTAACTAATTAAAATCATCTTGCAAAGGAATGACTCAACCTAGCAGAACAAAATTTGTGCTGCCAAGAGCAACTGGTATACACATTTTTCCTACCAAGTATCAACAAGTTCAGGTGAATAAATATTTGCTGAGATTCCAGTAAACTCAGAGTTCTGTGGAAGCTTTGCAAATGCTTTCAAATGAAAGTGTATGTTCCTTGCCTCTGCTTAGAGCTACTACCACAGGGAACAAAGCATATAGAGCACACGGAGAAATAATTGAGTGAGTCAAGTTTGAAGAAGCTAGCACAAACCGTGTTTGATATACAGTTCCAAATGCATGTATCCCTATAAGCAAAAAGGAAGTGAAACTGAAAATGCAAAGTGCTAATGCAAACGAAAGATTCATCCCTGAATAACGAAATTTGGGCAGCCACATGAAACCAGTATACTCATCTTTGCTGCCAAGTATCATCAAGATCGGGTGAAAAAATTTTGCTGTGATTCCAGTAAACTCAGAGTTCTGTGGAAGCTCTACAAACACTTTAAAAAGAAAGTCTATTTTCCTTGCCTCTGCTTAGGGCTACTTCAACATGAAACAAAGCATAGACAGTGCACTGAGAACTAACTGAGTGAGTCAAGTTTCATGCAGCTAGTACAAACCGCGTTTGAGTTAGAGTTCCAAAAGCATGTATCCCTATGGGGGAAAATGTAGTAAAACCTAACCAATCAAAGTCATCTTGCAAAGGAATGATTCAACCTAGCAGAACAAAATTTGTGCTGCCAAGAGCAACTGGTATACACATTTTCCCTACCAAGTATCAACAAGTTCGGGTGAATAAATATTTGGTGAGATTCCAGTAAACTAAGAGTTCTGTGGAAGCTCTGCAAACACTTTAAAATGAAAGTGTATTTTCCTTGCCTCTGCTTAGGGCTACTTCAACAGGAAACAAAGCATAGACAGGGCACTGAGATCTAACTGAGTGAGTCAAGGTTCATGCAGCTAGAACAAACCGCGTTTGAGTTAGAGTTCCAAAAGCATGTATCCCTATGGGAGAAAATGTAGTAAAACCTAACTAATTAAAATCATCTTGCAAAGGAATGACTCAACCTAGCAGAACAAAATTTGTGCTGCCAAGAGCAACTGGTATACACATTTTTCCTACCAAGTATCAACAAGTGCAGGTGAATAAATATTTGCTGAGATTCCAGTAAACTCAGAGTTCTGTGGAAGCTTTGCAAATGCTTTCAAATGAAAGTGTATGTTCCTTGCCTCTGCTTAGAGCTACTACCACAGGGAACAAAGCATATAGAGCACACGGAGAAATAATTGAGTGAGTCAAGTTTGAAGTAGCTAGCACAAACCGTGTTTGATATACAGTTCCAAATGCATGTATCCCTATAAGGGAAAAGGAAGTGAAACTGAAAATTCAAAGTGCTCCTGTAAACGAACGCTTCACCCTGAAGAACGAAATTCGGGCAGCCACATGAAACCAGTATACTCATCTTTGCTGCCAAGTATCATCAAGATCGGGTGAAAAAATTTTGCTGTGATTCCAGTAAACTCAGAGTTTTGTGGAAGCTCTGCAAACACTTTAAAATGAAAGTCTATTTTCCTTGCCTCTGCTTAGGGCTACTTCAACATGAAACAAAGCATAGACAGTGCACTGAGAACTAACGGAGTGAGTCAAGTTTCATGCAGCTAGTACAAACCGCGTTTGAGTTAGAGTTCCAAAAGCATGTATCCCTATGTGGGAAAATATAGTAAAACCTAACTAATCAAAGTCATCTTGCAACGGAATGATTCAACCTAGCAGAATAAAATTTGTGCTGCCAAGAGCAACTGGTATACAGATTTGTTCTACCAAGTATCAACAAGTTCGGGTGAATAAATATTTGGTGAGATTCCAGTAAACTCAGAGTTCTGTGGAAGCATTGCAAATGCTTTCAAATGAAAGTGTATGTTCCTTGCCTCTGCTGAGAGCTACTACCACAGGGAACACAGCATAGAGAGAACACCGAGAACTAGTTGAGTGAGTCAAGTTTGAAGAAGCTAGCAGAAACCGGTTTGATATACAGTTCCAAATGCATGTATCCCTATAAGCAAAAAGGAAGTGAAACTGAAAATTCAAAGTGCTCCTGCAAAGGAAGGCTTCAACCCTGAAGAACGAAATTTGGGCAGCCAAGTGAAACCAGAATACTCATCTTTGCTGCTAAGTATCATCAAGATCGGGTGAAAAAATTTTGCTGAGATTCCAGTAAACTCACAGTTCTGTGGAAGCTCTGCAAACAGTTTAAAATGAAAGTGTATTTTCCTTGCCTCTGCTTAGGGTTACTTCAACAGGATACAAACATAGACAGTGCACTGAGAACTAACTGAGTGAGTCAAGTTTCATGCAGCTAGTACAAACCGCGTTTGAGTTAGAGTTCCAAAAGCATGTATCCCTATGGGCGAAAATGTAGTAAAACCTAACTAATCAAAGTCATCTTGCAAAGGAATGATTCCAACTAGCAGAACAAAATTTGTGCTGCCAAGAGCAACTGGTATACACATTTTTCCTACCAAGTATCAACAAGTTCAGGTGAATAAATATTTGCTGAGATTCCAGTAAACTCAGAGTTCTGTGGAAGCTTTGCAAATGCTTTCAAATGAAAGTGTATGTTCCTTGCCTCTGCTTAGAGCTACTACCACAGGGAACAAAGCATCTAGAGCACACGGAGAAATAATTGAGTGAGTCAAGTTTGAAGTAGCTAGCACAAACCGTGTTTGATATAGAGTTCCAAATGCATGTATCCCTATAAGGGAAAAGGAAGTGAAACTGAAAATTCAAAGTGCTCCTGTAAACGAACGCTTCACCCTGAAGAACGAAATTCGGGCAGCCACATGAAACCAGTATACTCATCTTTGCTGCCAAGTATCATCAAGATCGGGTGAAAAAATTTTGCTGTGATTCCAGTAAACTCAGGGTTCTGTGGAAGCTCTACAAACACTTTAAAAAGAAAGTCTATTTTCCTTGCCTCTGCTTAGGGCTACTTCAACATGAAACAAAGCATAGACAGGGCACTGAGAACTAACTGACTGAGTCAAGTTTCATGCAGCTAGTACAAACCGCGTTTGAGTTAGAGTTCCAAAAGCATGTATCCCTATGTGGGAAAATATAGTAAAACCTAACTAATCAAAGTCATCTTGCAAAGGAATGATTCAACCTAGCAGAATAAAATTTGTGCTGCCAAGAGCAACTGGTATACAGATTTGTTCTACCAAGTATCAACAAGTTCGGGTGAATAAATATTTGGTGAGATTCCAGTAAACTCAGAGTTCTGTGGAAGCATTGCAAATGCTTTCAAATGAAAGTGTATGTTCCTTGCCTCTGCTGAGAGCTACTACCACAGGGAACACAGCATAGAGAGAACACCGAGAACTAGTTGAGTGAGTCAAGTTTGAAATAGCTAGCACAAACCGTGTTTGATATACAGTTCCAAATGCATGTTTCCCTATAAGGGAAAAGGAAGTGAAACTGAAAATTCAAAGTGCTCCTGCAAAGGGAGGCTTCAACCCTGAAGAACGAAATTTGGGCAGCCAAGTGAAACCAGCATATTCATCTTTGCTGCTAAGTATCATCAAGATCGGGTGAAAAAATTTTGCTGATATTCCAGTAAACTCAGAGTTCTGTGGAAGCTCTGCAAACACTTTAAAATGAAAGTGTATTTTCCTTGCCTCTGCTTAGGGCTACTTCAACAGGAAACAAAGCATAGACAGGGCACTGAGATCTAACTGAGTGAGTCAAGTTTCATGCAGCTAGTACAAACCGCGTTTGAGTTAGAGTTCCAAAAGCATGTATCCCTATGGGAGAAAATGTAGTAAAACCTAACTAATTAAAATCATCTTGCAAAGGAATGACTCAACCTAGCAGAACAAAATTTGTGCTGCCAAGAGCAACTGGTATACACATTTTTCCTACCAAGTATCAACAAGTTCAGGTGAATAAATATTTGCTGAGATTCCAGTAAACTCAGAGTTCTGTGGAAGCTTTGCAAATGCTTTCAAATGAAAGTGTATGTTCCTTGCCTCTGCTTAGAGCTACTACCACAGGGAACAAAGCATATAGAGCACACGGAGAAATAATTGAGTGAGTCAAGTTTGAAGAAGCTAGCACAAACCGTGTTTGATATACAGTTCCAAATGCATGTATCCCTATAAGCAAAAAGGAAGTGAAACTGAAAATGCAAAGTGCTAATGCAAACGAAAGATTCATCCCTGAATAACGAAATTTGGGCAGCCACATGAAACCAGTATACTCATCTTTGCTGCCAAGTATCATCAAGATCGGGTGAAAAAATTTTGCTGTGATTCCAGTAAACTCAGAGTTCTGTGGAAGCTCTACAAACACTTTAAAAAGAAAGTCTATTTTCCTTGCCTCTGCTTAGGGCTACTTCAACATGAAACAAAGCATAGACAGTGCACTGAGAACTAACTGAGTGAGTCAAGTTTCATGCAGCTAGTACAAACCGCGTTTGAGTTAGAGTTCCAAAAGCATGTATCCCTATGGGGGAAAATGTAGTAAAACCTAACCAATCAAAGTCATCTTGCAAAGGAATGATTCAACAAGCAGAACAAAATTTGTGCTGCCAAGAGCAACTGGTATACACATTTTCCCTACCAAGTATCAACAAGTTCGGGTGAATAAATATTTGGTGAGATTCCAGTAAACTCAGAGTTTTGTGGAAGCTCTGCAAACACTTTAAAATGAAAGTGTATTTTCCTTGCCTCTGCTTAGGGCTACTTCAACAGGAAACAAAGCATAGACAGGGCACTGAGATCTAACTGAGTGAGTCAAGGTTCATGCAGCTAGAACAAACCGCGTTTGAGTTAGAGTTCCAAAAGCATGTATCCCTATGGGAGAAAATGTAGTAAAACCTAACTAATTAAAATCATCTTGCAAAGGAATGACTCAACCTAGCAGAACAAAATTTGTGCTGCCAAGAGCAACTGGTGTACACATTTTTCCTACCAAGTATCAACAAGTTCAGGTGAATAAATATTTGCTGAGATTCCAGTAAACTCAGAGTTCTGTGGAAGCTTTGCAAATGCTTTCAAATGAAAGTGTATGTTCCTTGCCTCTGCTTAGAGCTACTACCACAGGGAACAAAGCATATAGAGCACACGGAGAAATAATTGAGTGAGTCAAGTTTGAAGTAGCTAGCACAAACCGTGTTTGATATACAGTTCCAAATGCATGTATCCCTATAAGGGAAAAGGAAGTGAAACTGAAAATTCAAAGTGCTCCTGTAAACGAACGCTTCACCCTGAAGAACGAAATTCGGGCAGCCACATGAAACCAGTATACTCATCTTTGCTGCCAAGTATCATCAAGATCGGGTGAAAAAATTTTGCTGTGATTCCAGTAAACTCAGAGTTTTGTGGAAGCTCTGCAAACACTTTAAAATGAAAGTGTATTTTCCTTGCCTCTGCTTAGGGCTACTTCAACATGAAACAAAGCATAGACAGTGCACTGAGAACTAACGGAGTGAGTCAAGTTTCATGCAGCTAGTACAAACCGCGTTTGAGTTAGAGTTCCAAAAGCATGTATCCCTATGTGGGAAAATATAGTAAAACCTAACTAATCAAAGTCATCTTGCAAAGGAATGATTCAACCTAGCAGAATAAAATTTGTGCTGCCAAGAGCAACTGGTATACAGATTTGTTCTACCAAGTATCAACAAGTTCGGGTGAATAAATATTTGGTGAGATTCCAGTAAACTCAGAGTTCTGTGGAAGCATTGCAAATGCTTTCAAATGAAAGTGTATGTTCCTTGCCTCTGCTGAGAGCTACTACCACAGGGAACACAGCATAGAGAGAACACTGAGAACTAGTTGAGTGAGTCAAGTTTGAAGAAGCTAGCACAAACCGGTTTGATATACAGTTCCAAATGCATGTATCCCTATAAGCAAAAAGGAAGTGAAACTGAAAATTGAAAGTGGTCCTGCAAAGGAAGGCTTCAACCCTGAAGAACGAAATTTGGGCAGCCAAGTGAAACCAGTATACTCATCTTTGCTGCTAAGTATCATCAAGATCGGGTGAAAAAATTTTGCTGAGATTCCAGTAAACTCACAGTTCTGTGGAAGCTCTGCAAACAGTTTAAAATGAAAGTGTATTTTCCTTGCCTCTGCTTAGGGTTACTTCAACAGGATACAAAGCATAGACAGTGCACTGAGAACTAACTGAGTGAGTCAAGTTTCATGCAGCTAGTACAAACCGCGTTTGAGTTAGAGTTCCAAAAGCATGTATCCCTATGGGCGAAAATGTAGTAAAACCTAACTAATCAAAGTCATCTTGCAAAGGAATGATTCCACCTAGCAGAACAAAATTTGTGCTGCCAAGAGCAACTGGTATACGCATTTTTCCTACCAAGTATCAACAAGTTCAGGTGAATAAATATTTGCTGAGATTCCAGTAAACTCAGAGTTCTGTGGAAGCTTTGCAAATGCTTTCAAATGAAAGTGTATGTTCCTTGCCTCTGCTTAGAGCTACTACCACAGGGAACAAAGCATATAGAGCACACGGAGAAATAATTGAGTGAGTCAAGTTTGAAGTAGCTAGCACAAACCGTGTTTGATATACAGTTCCAAATGCATGTATCCCTATAAGGGAAAAGGAAGTGAAACTGAAAATTCAAAGTGCTCCTGTAAACGAACGCTTCACCCTGAAGAACGAAATTCGGGCAGCCACATGAAACCAGTATACTCATCTTTGCTGCCAAGTATCATCAAGATCGGGTGAAAAAATTTTGCTGTGATTCCAGTAAACTCAGGGTTCTGTGGAAGCTCTACAAACACTTTAAAAAGAAAGTCTATTTTCCTTGCCTCTGCTTAGGGCTACTTCAACATGAAACAAAGTATAGACAGGGCACTGAGAACTAACTGAGTGAGTCAAGTTTCATGCAGCTAGTACAAACCGCGTTTGAGTTAGAGTTCCAAAAGCATGTATCCCTATGTGGGAAAATATAGTAAAACCTAACTAATCAAAGTCATCTTGCAAAGGAATGATTCAACCTAGCAGAATAAAATTTGTGCTGCCAAGAGCAACTGGTATACAGATTTGTTCTACCAAGTATCAACAAGTTCGGGTGAATAAATATTTGGTGAGATTCCAGTAAACTCAGAGTTCTGTGGAAGCATTGCAAATGCTTTCAAATGAAAGTGTATGTTCCTTGCCTCTGCTGAGAGCTACTACCACAGGGAACACAGCATAGAGAGAACACCGAGAACTAGTTGAGTGAGTCAAGTTTGAAGAAGCTAGCACAAACCGGTTTGATATACAGTTCCCAATGCATGTATCCCTATAAGGGAAAAGGAAGTGAAACTGAAAATTCAAAGTGCTCCTGCAAAGGAAGGCTTCAACCCTGAAGAACGAAATTTGGGCAGCCAAGTGAAACCAGTATACTCATCTTTGCTGCTAAGTATCATCAAGATCGGGTGAAAAAATTTTGCGGAGATTCCAGTAAACTCACAGTTCTGTGGAAGCTGTGCAAACAGTTTAAAATGAAAGTGTATTTTCCTTGCCTCTGCTTAGGGTTACTTCAACAGGATACAAAGCATAGACAGTGCACTGAGAACTAACTGAGTGAGTCAAGTTTCATGCAGCTAGTACAAACCGCGTTTGAGTTAGAGTTCCAAAAGCATGTATCCCTATGGGCGAAAATGTAGTAAAACCTAACTAATCAAAGTCATCTTGCAAAGGAATGATTCCACCTAGCAGAACAAAATTTGTGCTGCCAAGAGCAACTGGTATACACATTTTTCCTACCAAGTATCAACAAGTTCAGGTGAATAAATATTTGCTGAGATTCCAGTAAACTCAGAGTTCTGTGGAAGCTTTGCAAATGCTTTCAAATGAAAGTGTATGTTCCTTGCCTCTGCTTAGAGCTACTACCACAGGGAACAAAGCATCTAGAGCACACGGAGAAATAATTGAGTGAGTCAAGTTTGAAGTAGCTAGCACAAACCGTGTTTGATATACAGTTCCAAATGCATGTTTCCCTATAAGGGAAAAGGAAGTGAAACTGAAAATTCAAAGTGCTCCTGCAAAGGGAGGCTTCAACCCTGAAGAACGAAATTTGGGAAGCCAAGTGAAACCAGCATATTCATCTTTGCTGCTAAGTATCATCAAGATCGGGTGAAAAAATTTTGCTGAGATTCCAGTAAACTCAGAGTTCTGTGGAAGCTCTGCAAACACTTTAAAATGAAAGTGTATTTTCCTTGCCTCTGCTTAGGGCTACTTCAACAGGAAACAAAGCATAGACAGGGCACTGAGATCTAACTGAGTGAGTCAAGTTTCATGCAGCTAGTACAAACCGCGTTTGAGTTAGAGTTCCAAAAGCATGTATCCCTATGGGAGAAAATGTAGTAAAACCTAACTAATTAAAATCATCTTGCAAAGGAATGACTCAACCTAGCAGAACAAAATTTGTGCTGCCAAGAGCAACTGGTATACACATTTTTCCTACCAAGTATCAACAAGTTCAGGTGAATAAATATTTGCTGAGATTCCAGTAAACTCAGAGTTCTGTGGAAGCTTTGCAAATGCTTTCAAATGAAAGTGTATGTTCCTTGCCTCTGCTTAGAGCTACTACCACAGGGAACAAAGCATATAGAGCACACGGAGAAATAATTGAGTGAGTCAAGTTTGAAGAAGCTAGCACAAACCGTGTTTGATATACAGTTCCAAATGCATGTATCCCTATAAGCAAAAAGGAAGTGAAACTGAAAATGCAAAGTGCTAATGCAAACGAAAGATTCATCCCTGAATAACGAAATTTGGGCAGCCACATGAAACCAGTATACTCATCTTTGCTGCCAAGTATCATCAAGATCGGGTGAAAAAATTTTGCTGTGATTCCAGTAAACTCAGAGTTCTGTGGAAGCTCTACAAACACTTTAAAAAGAAAGTCTATTTTCCTTGCCTCTGCTTAGGGCTACTTCAACATGAAACAAAGCATAGACAGTGCACTGAGAACTAACTGAGTGAGTCAAGTTTCATGCAGCTAGTACAAACCGCGTTTGAGTTAGAGTTCCAAAAGCATGTATCCCTATGGGGGAAAATGTAGTAAAACCTAACCAATCAAAGTCATCTTGCAAAGGAATGATTCAACAAGCAGAACAAAATTTGTGCTGCCAAGAGCAACTGGTATACACATTTTCCCTACCAAGTATCAACAAGTTCGGGTGAATAAATATTTGGTGAGATTCCAGTAAACTCAGAGTTTTGTGGAAGCTCTGCAAACACTTTAAAATGAAAGTGTATTTTCCTTGCCTCTGCTTAGGGCTACTTCAACAGGAAACAAAGCATAGACAGGGCACTGAGATCTAACTGAGTGAGTCAAGGTTCATGCAGCTAGAACAAACCGCGTTTGAGTTAGAGTTCCAAAAGCATGTATCCCTATGGGAGAAAATGTAGTAAAACCTAACTAATTAAAATCATCTTGCAAAGGAATGACTCAACCTAGCAGAACAAAATTTGTGCTGCCAAGAGCAACTGGTGTACACATTTTTCCTACCAAGTATCAACAAGTTCAGGTGAATAAATATTTGCTGAGATTCCAGTAAACTCAGAGTTCTGTGGAAGCTTCGCAAATGCTTTCAAATGAAAGTGTATGTTCCTTGCCTCTGCTTAGAGCTACTACCACAGGGAACAAAGCATATAGAGCACACGGAGAAATAATTGAGTGAGTCAAGTTTGAAGTAGCTAGCACAAACCGTGTTTGATATACAGTTCCAAATGCATGTATCCCTATAAGGGAAAAGGAAGTGAAACTGAAAATTCAAAGTGCTCCTGTAAACGAACGCTTCACCCTGAAGATCGAAATTCGGGCAGCCACATGAAACCAGTATACTCATCTTTGCTGCCAAGTATCATCAAGATCGGGTGAAAAAATTTTGCTGTGATTCCAGTAAACTCAGAGTTTTGTGGAAGCTCTGCAAACACTTTAAAATGAAAGTCTATTTTCCTTGCCTCTGCTTAGGGCTACTTCAACATGAAACAAAGCATAGACAGTGCACTGAGAACTAACGGAGTGAGTCAAGTTTCATGCAGCTAGTACAAACCGCGTTTGAGTTAGAGTTCCAAAAGCATGTATCCCTATGTGGGAAAATATAGTAAAACCTAACTAATCAAAGTCATCTTGCAAAGGAATGATTCAACCTAGCAGAATAAAATTTGTGCTGCCAAGAGCAACTGGTATACAGATTTGTTCTACCAAGTATCAACAAGTTCGGGTGAATAAATATTTGGTGAGATTCCAGTAAACTCAGAGTTCTGTGGAAGCATTGCAAATGCTTTCAAATGAAAGTGTATGTTCCTTGCCTCTGCTGAGAGCTACTACCACAGGGAACACAGCATAGAGAGAACACTGAGAACTAGTTGAGTGAGTCAAGTTTGAAGAAGCTAGCACAAACCGGTTTGATATACAGTTCCAAATGCATGTATCCCTATAAGCAAAAAGGAAGTGAAACTGAAAATTGAAAGTGGTCCTGCAAAGGAAGGCTTCAACTCTGAAGAACGAAATTTGGGCAGCCAAGTGAAACCAGTATACTCATCTTTGCTGCTAAGTATCATCAAGATCGGGTGAAAAAATTTTGCTGAGATTCCAGTAAACTCACAGTTCTGTGGAAGCTCTGCAAACAGTTTAAAATGAAAGTGTATTTTCCTTGCCTCTGCTTAGGGTTACTTCAACAGGATACAAAGCATAGACAGTGCACTGAGAACTAACTGAGTGAGTCAAGTTTCATGCAGCTAGTACAAACCGCGTTTGAGTTAGAGTTCCAAAAGCATGTATCCCTATGGGCGAAAATGTAGTAAAACCTAACTAATCAAAGTCATCTTGCAAAGGAATGATTCCACCTAGCAGAACAAAATTTGTGCTGCCAAGAGCAACTGGTATACGCATTTTTCCTACCAAGTATCAACAAGTTCAGGTGAATAAATATTTGCTGAGATTCCAGTAAACTCAGAGTTCTGTGGAAGCTTTGCAAATGCTTTCAAATGAAAGTGTATGTTCCTTGCCTCTGCTTAGAGCTACTACCACAGGGAACAAAGCATATAGAGCACACGGAGAAATAATTGAGTGAGTCAAGTTTGAAGTAGCTAGCACAAACCGTGTTTGATATACAGTTCCAAATGCATGTATCCCTATAAGGGAAAAGGAAGTGAAACTGAAAATTCAAAGTGCTCCTGTAAACGAACGCTTCACCCTGAAGAACGAAATTCGTTCAGCCACATGAAACCAGTATACTCATCTTTGCTGCCAAGTATCATCAAGATCGGGTGAAAAAATTTTGCTGTGATTCCAGTAAACTCAGGGTTCTGTGGAAGCTCTACAAACACTTTAAAAAGAAAGTCTATTTTCCTTGCCTCTGCTTAGGGCTACTTCAACATGAAACAAAGCATAGACAGGGCACTGAGAACTAACTGAGTGAGTCAAGTTTCATGCAGCTAGTACAAACCGCGTTTGAGTTAGAGTTCCAAAAGCATGTATCCCTATGTGGGAAAATATAGTAAAACCTAACAAATCAAAGTCATCTTGCAAAGGAATGATTCAACCTAGCAGAATAAAATTTGTGCTGCCAAGAGCAACTGGTATACAGATTTGTTCTACCAAGTATCAACAAGTTCGGGTGAATAAATATTTGGTGAGATTCCAGTAAACTCAGAGTTCTGTGGAAGCATTGCAAATGCTTTCAAATGAAAGTGTATGTTCCTTGCCTCTGCTGAGAGCTACTACCACAGGGAACACAGCATAGAGAGAACACCGAGAACTAGTTGAGTGAGTCAAGTTTGAAGAAGCTAGCACAAACCGGTTTGATATACAGTTCCAAATGCATGTATCCCTATAAGCAAAAAGGAAGTGAAACTGAAAATTCAAAGTGCTCCTGCAAAGGAAGGCTTCAACCCTGAAGAACGAAATTTGGGCAGCCAAGTGAAACCAGTATACTCATCTTTGCTGCTAAGTATCATCAAGATCGGGTGAAAAAATTTTGCTGAGATTCCAGTAAACTCACAGTTCTGTGGAAGCTCTGCAAACAGTTTAAAATGAAAGTGTATTTTCCTTGCCTCTGCTTAGGGTTACTTCAACAGGATACAAAGCATAGACAGTGCACTGAGAACTAACTGAGTGAGTCAAGTTTCATGCAGCTAGTACAAACCGCGTTTGAGTTAGAGTTCCAAAAGCATGTATCCCTATGGGCGAAAATGTAGTAAAACCTAACTAATCAAAGTCATCTTGCAAAGGAATGGTTCAACCTAGCAGAACAAAATTTGTGCTGCCAAGAGCAAATGGTATACAGATTTTTTCTACCAAGTATCAACAAGTTCGGGTGAATAAATATTTGGTGAGATTCCAGTAAACTCAGAGTTCTGTGGAAGCTTTGCAAATGATTTCAAATGAAAGTGTATGTTCCTTGCCTCTGCTTAGAGCTACTACCACAGGGAACAAAGCATCTAGAGCACACGGAGAACTAATTGAGTGAGTCAAGTTTGCAGAAGCTAGCACAAACCGTGTTTGATATACAGTTCCAAATGCATGTATCCCTATAATTGAAAAGGAAGTAAAACTGAAAATTCAAAGTGCTCCTGCAAAGGGGGGCTTCAACACTGAAGAACGAAATTTGGGCAGCCAAGTGAAACCAGTATACTCATCTTTGCTGCCAAGTATCATCAAGATCGGGTGAAAAAAATTTGCTGAGATTCCAGTAAACTCAGTGTTCTGTGGAAGCTCTGCAAACACTTTAAAATGTAAGTCTATTTTGCTTGACTCTGCTTAGGGCTACTTCAACAGGAAACAAAGCATAGAAAGTGCACTGAGAACAAACTGAGTGAGTCAAGTTTCATGCAGCTAGTACAAACAGCGTTTGAGTTCGAGTTCCAAAAGCATGTATCCCTATGGGGGAAAATGTAGTAAAACCTAACTAATCAAAGTCATCTTGCAAAGGAATGATTCAACCTAGCAGAACTAAATTTGTGCTGCCAAGAGCAACTGGTATACACATTTTTTCTACCAAGTATCAACAATTTCGTGTGAATAAATATTTGCTGAGATTCCAGTAAACTCAGAGTTCTGTGGAAGCTTTGCAAATGCTTTCAAATGAAAGTGTATGTTCCTTGCCTCTGCTTAGAGCTACTACCTCAGGGAACAAAGCATAGAGAGCACACCGAGAACTAATTGAGTGAGTCAAGTTTGAAGAAGCTAGCACAAACCATGTTTGATATACAGTTCCAAATGCATGTATCCCTATAAGGGAAAAGGCAGTGAAACTGAAAATTCAAAGTGCTAATGCAAACGAACGCTTCAACGCTGAAGAACGAAATTTGGGCAGCCAAGTGAAAGCAGTATACTCATCTTTGCTGCCAAGTATCATCAAGATCGGGTAAAAATATTTTGCTGAGATTCCAGTAAACTCAGAGTTCTGTGGAAGCTCTGCAAACACTTTAAAATGAAAGTATATTTTCCTTGCCTCTGCTTAGGGATACTTCAACAAGAAACACAGCATAGAGAGTCCACTGAGAAGTAACTGAGTGAGTCAATTTTCATGCAGCTAGTACAAACCGCGTTTGAGTTAGAGTTGCAAAAGCATGTATCCCTATAGGGGAAAATGTAGTAAAACCTAACAAATCAAAGTCATCTTGAAAAGGAATGATTCAACCTAGCAGAACAAAATTTGTGCTGCCAAGAGCAACTGGTATAAACATTTTTTCTACCAAGTATCAACAAGTTCGGGTGAAAACATTTTGCTGAGATTCCAGTAAACTCAGAATTCTGTCGAAGCTTTGCAAATGCTTTCAAATGAAAGTGTATGTTCCTTGCCTCTGCTTAGAGCTACTACCACAGGGAGTAAAGCATAGAGAGCACACCGAGAACTAATTGAGTGAGTCAAGTTTGAACAAGCTAGCACAAACCGTGTTTGATATACAGTTCCAAATGCATGTATCCCTATAAGGGAAAAGGAAGTGAAACGGAAAATTCAAAGTGCTAATGCAAAGGAACGCTTCAACCCTGAAGAACAAAATTTGGGCAGCCAAG
This sequence comes from Marmota flaviventris, assembly GCF_047511675.1. NCBI lineage: Eukaryota > Metazoa > Chordata > Mammalia > Rodentia > Sciuridae > Marmota > Marmota flaviventris. The sequence goes on along the minus strand of NW_027287820.1, from coordinate 30,949 downwards.
TGAAACCAGTACAGTCATCTTTGCTGCCAAGTATCATCAAGATCGGGAGAAAAAATTTTGCTGAGATTCCAGTAAACTCAGAGTTCTGTGGAAGCTTTGCAAATGCTTTCAAATGAAAGTGTATGTTCCTTGCCTCTGCTTAGACCTACTACCACAGGGAACAAAGCATAGAGAGCACACCGAGAACTAAATGAGTGAGTCAAGTTTGAAGAAGCTAGCACAAACCCTGTTTGATATACAGTTCCAAATGCATGTATCCCTATAAGGGAAAAGGCAGTGAAACTGAAAATTCAAAGTGCTAATGCAAAGGAACGTGTAAAACCTGAAGAACGAAATTCGTCTAGCCAAGTGTAACAAGTATAGTCACCTTTGCTGCCAAGTATCATCAAGATCGGGTGAAAAAATTTTGCTGAGATTCCAGTAAACTCAGAGTTCTTGGGAAGCTCTGCAAACACTTTAAAGTGAAAGTATATTTTCCTTGCCTCTGCTTAGGGCTACTTCAACAGGAAACAAATCATAGAGAGTGCACTGAGAACTAACTGAGTGAGTCAAGTTTCATGCAGCTAGTACAAACCGCGTTTGAGTTAGAGTTCCAAAGCATGTATCCCTATGGGGAAAATGTAGTAAAACCTAACTAATCAAAGTCATCTTGCAAAGGAAAGATTCAACCTACCAGAACAAAATTTTTGCTGCCAAGAGCAACTGGTATACAGATTTTTTCTACCAAGTATCAACAAGTTCGGGTGAATAAATATTTGCTGAGCTTCCAGTAAACTCAGAGTTCTGTGGAAGCTCTGCAAACATTTTAAAACGAAAGTATATTTTCCTTGCCTCTGCTTAGGGCTACTTCAACAGGAAACAAAGCATAGAGTGTGCACTGAGAACTAACTGAGTGCGTCAAGTTTCATGCAGCTAGTACAAACCGTGTTTGAGTTAGAGTTCAAAAAGCATGTATCCCTATGGGGGAAAATGTAGTAAAACCTAACTAATCAAACTCATCTTGCAAAGGAATGATTCAACCTGGCAGAACAAAATTTGTGCTGCCAAGAGCCACTGGTATACAGATTTTTTCTACCAAGTATCAATAAGTTCGGGTTAATAAATATTTGCTGAGATTCCAGTAAACTGAGAGTTCTGTGGAAGCTTGCAAATGCTTTCAAATGAAAGTGTATGTTCCTTGCCTCTGAGTAGAGCTACTACCACAGGGAACAAAGCATAGAGAGCACACTGAGAACTAATTGAGTGAGTCAAGTTTGAAGAAGCTAGCACAAACCGTGTTTGATATACAGTTCCCAATGCATGTATCCGTATAAGGGAAAAGGAAGTGAAACTGAAAATTCAAAGTGCTCCTGCAAACGAACGCTTCATCCCTGAAGAACGAAATTTGGGCAGCCAAGTGAAACCAGTAAACTCATCTTTGCTGCCAAGTATCATCAAGATCGGGTGAAAAAATTTTGCTGAGCTTAAAGTAAACTCATAGTTCTCTGGAATCTCTGCCAACACTTTAAAATGAAAGTATATATTCCTTGCCTCTGCTTAGGGCTACTTTAAAAGGAAACAAGCATAGAGAGTCCACTGAGAACTAACTGAGTGAGTCAAGTTTCATGCAGCTAGTACAAACCGCGTTTGACTTACAGTTCCAATAACATGTATCCCTATAGTTGAAAATGTAGTAAAACCTAACTAATCAAAGTCATCTTGCAAAGGAATGATTCAACCTAGCACAACAAAATTTGTGCTGCCAAGAGCAACTGGTATACACATTTTTTCTACCAAGTATCAAAAAGTTCGGGTGAATAAATATTTGCTGAGCTTCCAGTAAATTCAGAGTACTGTGGAAGCTTTGCAAATGCTTTCAAATGAAAGTGTATTGTCCTTGCCTCTGCTGAGAGCTTCTACCACAGGGAACAAAGAATAGAGAGCACACTGAGAACTAATTGAGTGAGTCAAGTTTGAAGAAGCTTGCACAAACCGTGTTTGATATACAATTCCAAATGCATGTATCCCTATAAGGGAAAAGGAAGTGAAACTGAAAATTCAAAGTGCTAATGCAAACGAACGCTTCAACACTTAAGAAGGAAATTTGGGCAGCAAAGTGAAACCAGTATACTCATCTTTGCTGCCAAGTATCATCAAGATCGGTTGAAAAAAATTTGCTGACCTTCCAGTAAACTCAGAGTTCTGTGGAAGTTCTGCAAACACTTTAAAATGAAAGGATATTTTCCTTGCTCTGCTTAGGGCTACTTCTACAGGAAACAAAGCATAGAGAGTGCACTGAGAACTAACTGAGTGAGTCAATTTTTATGCAGCTAGTACAAACCACCTTTGAGTTAGAGTTCCAAAAGCATGTATCCCTATAGGGGAAAATGTAGTAAAAAGTAACTAATCAAAGTCGTCTTCCAAAGGAATGATTCAACCTAGCAGAAAAAAGTTTGTGCTACCAAGAGCAACTGGTATACACATTTTTTCTAACAAGTATCAACAAGTTCGTGTGAATAAATATTTGCTGAGATTCCAGTAAACTCAGAGTTCTGTGGAAGCTTTGCAAATGCTTTCAAATGAAAGTGTATGTTCCTTGCCTCTGCTTAGAGCTACTACCTCAGGGAACAAAGCATAGAGAGCACACCGAGAACTAATTGAGTGAGTCAAGTTTGAAGAAGCTAGCACAAACCATGTTTGATATACAGTTCCAAATGCATGTATCCCTATAAGGGAAAAGGCAGTGATACTGAAAATTCAAAGTGCTAATGCAAACGAACGCTTCAACCCTGAAGAACAAAATTTGGGCAGCCAAGTGAAACCAGTACAGTCATCTTTGCTGCCAAGTATCATCAAGATCGGGTGAAAAAATTTTGCTGAGATTCCAGTAAACTCAGAGTTCTGTGGAAGCTTTGCAAATGCTTTCAAATGAAAGTGTATGTTCCTTGCCTCTGCTTAGACCTACTACCACAGGGAACAAAGCATAGAGAGCACACCGAGAACTAAATGAGTGAGTCAAGTTTGAAGAAGCTAGCACAAACCCTGTTTGATATACAGTTCCAAATGCATGTATCCCTATAAGGGAAAAGGCAGTGAAACTGAAAATTCAAAGTGCTAATGCAAAGGAACGTGTAAAACCTGAAGAACGAAATTCGTCTAGCCAAGTGTAACAAGTATAGTCACCTTTGCTGCCAAGTATCATCAAGATCGGGTGAAAAAATTTTGCTGAGATTCCAGTAAACTCAGAGTTCTTGGGAAGCTCTGCAAACACTTTAAAGTGAAAGTATATTTTCCTTGCCTCTGCTTAGGGCTACTTCAACAGGAAACAAAGCATAGAGAGTGCACTGAGAACTAACTGAGTGAGTCAAGTTTCATGCAGCTAGTACAAACCGCGTTTGAGTTAGAGTTCCAAAGCATGTATCCCTATGGGGAAAATGTAGTAAAACCTAACTAATCAAAGTCATCTTGCAAAGAAAAGATTCAACCTACCAGAACAAAATTTTTGCTGCCAAGAGCAACTGGTATACAGATTTTTTCTACCAAGTATCAACAAGTTCGGGTGAATAAATATTTGCTGAGCTTCCAGTAAACTCAGAGTTCTGTGGAAGCTCTGCAAACATTTTAAAACGAAAGTATATTTTCCTTGCCTCTGCTTAGGGCTACTTCAACAGGAAACAAAGCATAGAGAGTGCACTGAGAAGTAACTGAGTGAGTCAAGTTTCATGCAGCTAGTACAAACCGCGTTTGAGTTAGAGTTCCAAAAGCATGTATCCCTATAGGGGAAAATGGAGTAAAACCTAACTAATCAAAGTCACCTTGCAGAGGAATGATTCAACCTGGCAGAACAAAATTTGTGCTGCTACGAGCAACTGTATACAGATTTTTTCTACCAAGTATCAGCAAGCTCGTGTGAATAAATATTTGCTGAGATTCCAGTAAACTCAGAGTTCTGTGGATGCTTTGCGAATGCTTTCAAATGAAAGTGTATGTTCCTTGCCTCTGCTTAGAGCTACTACCACATGGAACAAAGCATAGAGAGCACAACGAGAACTAATTGAGTGAGTCAAGTTTGAAGAAGCTAGCACAAACCGTGTTTGATATACAGTTCCAAATGCATGTATCCCTATAAGGGAAAAGGCAGTGAAACTGAAAATTCAAAGTGCTAATGCAAACGAACGCTTCAACGCTGAAGAACGAAATTCGGGCAGCCAAGTGAAACCAGTATAGTCATCTTTACTGCCAAGTATCATCAAGATCGGGTGAAAAAATTTTGCTGAGATTCCAGTAAACTCAGAGTTCTGTGGAAGCTTTGCAAATGCTTTCAAATGAAAGTGTATGTTCCTTGCCTCTGCTTAGAGCTACTACCACAGGGAACAAAGCATAGAGAGCACACCGAGAACTAATTGAGTGAGTCAAGTTTGAAGAAGCTAGCACAAACCGTGTTTGATATACAGTTCCAAATGCATGTATCCCTATAAGGGAAAAGGCAGTGAAACTGAAAATTCAAAGTGCTAATGCAAACGAACGCTTCAACGCTGAAGAACGAAATTCGGGCAGCCAAGTGAAACCAGTATAGTCATCTTTGCTGCCAAGTATCATCAAGATCGGGTGAAAAAATTTTGCTGAGATTCCAGTAAACTCAGAGTTCTGTGGAAGCTTTGGAAATGCTTTCAAATGAAAGTGTATGTTCCTTGCCTCTGCTTAGAGCTACTACCACAGGGAACAAAGCATAGAGAGAACACCGAGAACTAATTGAGTGAGTCAAGTTTGAAGAAGCTAGCACAAACCGTGTTTGATATACAGTTCCAAATGCATGTATCCCTATAAGGGAAAAGGAAGTGAAACTGAAAATTCAAAGTGCTAATGCAAACGAACGCTTCAACCCTGAAGAACGAAATTCGGGCAGCCAAGTGAAACCAGTACACTCATCTTTGCTGCCAAGTATCATCAAGATCGGGTGAAAAAAATTTGCTGAGATTCCAGTAAACTAAGAGTTCTGGGGAAGCTCTGCAAACACTTTAAAGAGAAAGTATATTTTCCTGGCCTCTGCTTAGGGCTACTTCAACTGGAAACAAAGCATAGAGAGTGCACTGAGATCTAACTGTGTGAGTCAAGTTTCATGCAGCTAGTACAAACCGCGTTTGAGTTAGAGTTCCAAAAGCATGTATCCCTATAGGGGAAAATGTAGTAAAACCTAACTAATCAAAGTCATCTTGCAAAGGAATGATTCAACATAGGAGAACAAAATTTTTGCTGCCAAGAGCAACTGGTATAAACATTTTTTCTACCAAGTATCAACAAGTTCGGGTGAATAAATATTTGCTGAGATTCCAGTAAACTCAGAGTTCTGTGGAAGCTTTGCAAATGCTTTCAAATGAAAGTGTATGTTCCTTGCCTGTGCTTAGAGCTACTACCACAGGGAACAAAGCATAGAGAGCACACCGAGAACTAATTGAGTGAGTCAAGTTTCAAGAAGCTAGCACAAACCGTGTTTGATATACAGTTCCAAATGCATGTATCTCGATAAGGGAAAAGGAAGTGAAACTGAAAATTCATAGTGCTAATGCAAACGAACCCTTCAACCCTGAATAACGCAATTCGGGCAGGCAACTGAAACCAGTATAGTCATCTTTGCTGCCAAGTATCATCAAGATCGGGTGAAAAATTTTTGCTGAGATTCCAGTAAACTCAGAGTTCTGGGGAAGCTCTGCAAACACTTTAATGTGAAAGTATATTTTCCTGGCCTCTGCGTAGGGATACTTCAACAGGAAACAATGCATAGAGAGTGCACTGAGAACTAACTGAGTGAGTCAAGTTTCATGAAGCTAGTACAAACCGCGTTTGAGTTAGAGTTGGAAAAGCATGTATCCCTATAAGGGAAAATGTAGTAAAACCTAACTAATCAAAGTCATCTTGCAAAGGAATGATTCAACCTAGCAGAACAAAACTTGTGCTGCCAAGAGCAACTGGTATAAACATTTTTTCTACCAAGTATCAACAAGTTCGGGTGAATAAATATTTGCTGAGATTCCAGTAAACTCAGAGTTCTGTGGAAGCTTTGCAAATGCTTTCAAATGAAAGTGTATGTTCCTTGCCTGTGCTTAGAGCTACTACCAGAGGGAACAAAGCATAGAGAGCACACCGAGAACTAATTGAGTGAGTCAAGTTTGAAGAAGCTAGCACAAACCGTGTTTGATATACAGTTCCAAATGCATGTATCCCTATAAGGGAAAAGGCAGTGAAACTGAAAATTCAAAGTGCTAATGCAAACGAACGCTTCAACGCTGAAGAACGAAATTCGGGCAGCCAAGTGAAACCAGTATAGTCATCTTTACTGCCAAGTATCATCAAGATCGGGTGAAAAAATTTTGCTGAGATTCCAGTAAACTCAGAGTTCTGTGGAAGCTTTGCAAATGCTTTCAAATGAAAGTGTATGTTCCTTGCCTCTGCTTAGAGCTACTACCACAGGGAACAAAGCATAGAGAGCACACCGAGAACTAATTGAGTGAGTCAAGTTTGAAGAACCTAGCACAAACCGTGTTTGATATACAGTTCCAAATGCATGTATCCCTATAAGGGAAAAGGAAGTGAAACTGAAAATTCATAGTGCTAATGCAAACGAACGCTTCAACCATGAAGAACGCAATTCGGGCAGCCAAGTGAAACCAGTATAGTCATCTTTGCTGCCAAGTATCATCAAGATCCGGTGAAAAAATTTTGCTGAGATTCCAGTAAACTCAGAGTTCTGGGGAAACTCTGCATACACTTTAAAGTGAAAGTATATTTTCCTGGCCTCTGCTTAGGGCTACTTCAACTGGAAACAAAGCATAGAGAGTGCACTGAGAACTAACTGTGTGAGACAAGTTTCAAGCAGCTAGTACAAACCGCGTTTGAGTTAGAGTTGCAAAAGCATGTATCCCTATAGGGGAAAATGTAGTAAAACCTAACTAATCAAAGTCATCTTGCAAAGGAATGATTCAACCTAGCAGAACAAAATTTGTGCTGCCAAGAGCAACTGGTATAAACATATTTTCTACCAAGTATCAACAAGTTCGGGTGAAAACATTTTGCTGAGATTCCAGTAAACTCAGAGTTCTGTGGAAGCATTGCAAATGCTTTCAAATGAAAGTGTATGTTCCTTGCCTCTGCTTAGAGCTACTACCAGAGGGAACAAAGCATAGAGAGCACACCGATAACTAATTGAGTGAGTCAAGTTTGAAGAAGCTAGCACAAACCGTGTTTGATATACAGTTCCAAATGCATGTATCCCTATAAGGGAAAAGGCAGTGAAACTGAAAATTCAAAGTGCTAATGCAAAGGAACGCTTCAATGCTGAAGAACGAAATTCGGGCAGCCAAGTGAAACCAGTATAGTCATCTTTACTGCCAAGTATCATCAAGATCGGGTGAAAAAAATTTGCTGAGATTCCAGTAAACTCAGAGTTTTGTGGAAGCTTTGCAAATGCTTTCAAATGAAAGTGTATGTTCCTTGCCTCTGCTTAGACCTACTACGACAGGGAACAAAGCATAGAGAACACACCGAGAACTAATTTAGTGAGTCATGTTTGAAGAAGCTAGCACAAACCCTGTTTGATATACAGTTCCAAATGCATGTATCCCTATAAGGGAAAAGGCAGTGAAACTGAAAATTCAAAGTGCTAATGCAAACGAACGCTTCAACGCTGAAGAACGAAATTCGGGCAGCCAAGTGAAACCAGTATAGTCATCTTTGCTGCCAAGTATCATCAAGATCGGGTGAAAAAATTTTGCTGAGATTCCAGTAAACTCAGAGTTCTGTGGAAGCTTTGCAAATGCTTTCAAATGAAAGTGTATGTTCCTTGCCTCTGCTTAGAGCTACTACCACAGGGAACAAAGCATAGAGAGCACACCGAGAACTAATTGAGTGAGTCAAGTTTGAAGAACCTAGCACAAACCGTGTTTGATATACAGTTCCAAATGCATGTATCCCTATAAGGGAAAAGGAAGTGAAACTGAAAATTCATAGTGCTAATGCAAACGAACGCTTCAACCATGAAGAACGCAATTCGGGCAGCCAAGTGAAACCAGTATAGTCATCTTTGCTGCCAAGTATCATCAAGATCCGGTGAAAAAATTTTGCTGAGATTCCAGTAAACTCAGAGTTCTGGGGAAACTCTGCATACACTTTAAAGTGAAAGTATATTTTCCTGGCCTCTGCTTAGGGCTACTTCAACTGGAAACAAAGCATAGAGAGTGCACTGAGAACTAACTGAGTGAGACAAGTTTCAAGCAGCTAGTACAAACCGCGTTTGAGTTAGAGTTGCAAAAGCATGTATCCCTATAGGGGAAAATGTAGTAAAACCTAACTAATCAAAGTCATCTTGCAAAGGAATGATTCAACCTAGCAGAACAAAATTTGTGCTGCCAAGAGCAACTGGTATAAACATATTTTCTACCAAGTATCAACAAGTTCGGGTGAATAAATATTTGGTGAGATTCCAGTAAACTCAGAGTTCTGTGGAAGCATTGCAAATGCTTTCAAATGAAAGTGTATGTTCCTTGCCTCTGCTGAGAGCTACTACCACAGGGAACACAGCATAGAGAGAACACCGAGAACTAGTTGAGTGAGTCAAGTTTGAAGAAGCTAGCACAAACCGGTTTGATATACAGTTCCAAATGCATGTATCCCTATAAGCAAAAAGGAAGTGAAACTGAAAATTCAAAGTGCTCCTGCAAAGGAAGGCTTCAACCCTGAAGAACGAAATTTGGGCAGCCAAGTGAAACCAGTATACTCATCTTTGCTGCTAAGTATCATCAAGATCGGGTGAAAAAATTTTGCTGAGATTCCAGTAAACTCACAGTTCTGTGGAAGCTCTGCAAACAGTTTAAAATGAAAGTGTATTTTCCTTGCCTCTGCTTAGGGTTACTTCAACAGGATACAAAGCATAGACAGTGCACTGAGAACTAACTGAGTGAGTCAAGTTTCATGCAGCTAGTACAAACCGCGTTTGAGTTAGAGTTCCAAAAGCATGTATCCCTATGGGCGAAAATGTAGTAAAACCTAACTAATCAAAGTCATCTTGCAAAGGAATGGTTCAACCTAGCAGAACAAAATTTGTGCTGCCAAGAGCAAATGGTATACAGATTTTTTCTACCAAGTATCAACAAGTTCGGGTGAATAAATATTTGGTGAGATTCCAGTAAACTCAGAGTTCTGTGGAAGCTTTGCAAATGATTTCAAATGAAAGTGTATGTTCCTTGCCTCTGCTTAGAGCTACTACCACAGGGAACAAAGCATCTAGAGCACACGGAGAACTAATTGAGTGAGTCAAGTTTGCAGAAGCTAGCACAAACCGTGTTTGATATACAGTTCCAAATGCATGTATCCCTATAATTGAAAAGGAAGTAAAACTGAAAATTCAAAGTGCTCCTGCAAAGGGGGGCTTCAACACTGAAGAACGAAATTTGGGCAGCCAAGTGAAACCAGTATACTCATCTTTGCTGCCAAGTATCATCAAGATCGGGTGAAAAAAATTTGCTGAGATTCCAGTAAACTCAGTGTTCTGTGGAAGCTCTGCAAACACTTTAAAATGTAAGTCTATTTTGCTTGACTCTGCTTAGGGCTACTTCAACAGGAAACAAAGCATAGAAAGTGCACTGAGAACAAACTGAGTGAGTCAAGTTTCATGCAGCTAGTACAAACAGCGTTTGAGTTCGAGTTCCAAAAGCATGTATCCCTATGGGGGAAAATGTAGTAAAACCTAACTAATCAAAGTCATCTTGCAAAGGAATGATTCAACCTAGCAGAACTAAATTTGTGCTGCCAAGAGCAACTGGTATACACATTTTTTCTACCAAGTATCAACAATTTCGTGTGAATAAATATTTGCTGAGATTCCAGTAAACTCAGAGTTCTGTGGAAGCTTTGCAAATGCTTTCAAATGAAAGTGTATGTTCCTTGCCTCTGCTTAGAGCTACTACCTCAGGGAACAAAGCATAGAGAGCACACCGAGAACTAATTGAGTGAGTCAAGTTTGAAGAAGCTAGCACAAACCATGTTTGATATACAGTTCCAAATGCATGTATCCCTATAAGGGAAAAGGCAGTGAAACTGAAAATTCAAAGTGCTAATGCAAACGAACGCTTCAACGCTGAAGAACGAAATTTGGGCAGCCAAGTGAAAGCAGTATACTCATCTTTGCTGCCAAGTATCATCAAGATCGGGTAAAAATATTTTGCTGAGATTCCAGTAAACTCAGAGTTCTGTGGAAGCTCTGCAAACACTTTAAAATGAAAGTATATTTTCCTTGCCTCTGCTTAGGGATACTTCAACAAGAAACACAGCATAGAGAGTCCACTGAGAAGTAACTGAGTGAGTCAATTTTCATGCAGCTAGTACAAACCGCGTTTGAGTTAGAGTTGCAAAAGCATGTATCCCTATAGGGGAAAATGTAGTAAAACCTAACAAATCAAAGTCATCTTGAAAAGGAATGATTCAACCTAGCAGAACAAAATTTGTGCTGCCAAGAGCAACTGGTATAAACATTTTTTCTACCAAGTATCAACAAGTTCGGGTGAAAACATTTTGCTGAGATTCCAGTAAACTCAGAATTCTGTCGAAGCTTTGCAAATGCTTTCAAATGAAAGTGTATGTTCCTTGCCTCTGCTTAGAGCTACTACCACAGGGAGTAAAGCATAGAGAGCACACCGAGAACTAATTGAGTGAGTCAAGTTTGAACAAGCTAGCACAAACCGTGTTTGATATACAGTTCCAAATGCATGTATCCCTATAAGGGAAAAGGAAGTGAAACGGAAAATTCAAAGTGCTAATGCAAAGGAACGCTTCAACCCTGAAGAACAAAATTTGGGCAGCCAAGTGAAACCAGTACAGTCATCTTTGCTGCCAAGTATCATCAAGATCGGGAGAAAAAATTTTGCTGAGATTCCAGTAAACTCAGAGTTCTGTGGAAGCTTTGCAAATGCTTTCAAATGAAAGTGTATGTTCCTTGCCTCTGCTTAGACCTACTACCACAGGGAACAAAGCATAGAGAGCACACCGAGAACTAAATGAGTGAGTCAAGTTTGAAGAAGCTAGCACAAACCCTGTTTGATATACAGTTCCAAATGCATGTATCCCTATAAGGGAAAAGGCAGTGAAACTGAAAATTCAAAGTGCTAATGCAAAGGAACGTGTAAAACCTGAAGAACGAAATTCGTCTAGCCAAGTGTAACAAGTATAGTCACCTTTGCTGCCAAGTATCATCAAGATCGGGTGAAAAAATTTTGCTGAGATTCCAGTAAACTCAGAGTTCTTGGGAAGCTCTGCAAACACTTTAAAGTGAAAGTATATTTTCCTTGCCTCTGCTTAGGGCTACTTCAACAGGAAACAAATCATAGAGAGTGCACTGAGAACTAACTGAGTGAGTCAAGTTTCATGCAGCTAGTACAAACCGCGTTTGAGTTAGAGTTCCAAAGCATGTATCCCTATGGGGAAAATGTAGTAAAACCTAACTAATCAAAGTCATCTTGCAAAGGAAAGATTCAACCTACCAGAACAAAATTTTTGCTGCCAAGAGCAACTGGTATACAGATTTTTTCTACCAAGTATCAACAAGTTCGGGTGAATAAATATTTGCTGAGCTTCCAGTAAACTCAGAGTTCTGTGGAAGCTCTGCAAACATTTTAAAACGAAAGTATATTTTCCTTGCCTCTGCTTAGGGCTACTTCAACAGGAAACAAAGCATAGAGTGTGCACTGAGAACTAACTGAGTGCGTCAAGTTTCATGCAGCTAGTACAAACCGTGTTTGAGTTAGAGTTCAAAAAGCATGTATCCCTATGGGGGAAAATGTAGTAAAACCTAACTAATCAAACTCATCTTGCAAAGGAATGATTCAACCTGGCAGAACAAAATTTGTGCTGCCAAGAGCCACTGGTATACAGATTTTTTCTACCAAGTATCAATAAGTTCGGGTTAATAAATATTTGCTGAGATTCCAGTAAACTGAGAGTTCTGTGGAAGCTTGCAAATGCTTTCAAATGAAAGTGTATGTTCCTTGCCTCTGAGTAGAGCTACTACCACAGGGAACAAAGCATAGAGAGCACACTGAGAACTAATTGAGTGAGTCAAGTTTGAAGAAGCTAGCACAAACCGTGTTTGATATACAGTTCCCAATGCATGTATCCGTATAAGGGAAAAGGAAGTGAAACTGAAAATTCAAAGTGCTCCTGCAAACGAACGCTTCATCCCTGAAGAACGAAATTTGGGCAGCCAAGTGAAACCAGTAAACTCATCTTTGCTGCCAAGTATCATCAAGATCGGGTGAAAAAATTTTGCTGAGCTTAAAGTAAACTCATAGTTCTCTGGAATCTCTGCCAACACTTTAAAATGAAAGTATATATTCCTTGCCTCTGCTTAGGGCTACTTTAAAAGGAAACAAGCATAGAGAGTCCACTGAGAACTAACTGAGTGAGTCAAGTTTCATGCAGCTAGTACAAACCGCGTTTGACTTACAGTTCCAATAACATGTATCCCTATAGTTGAAAATGTAGTAAAACCTAACTAATCAAAGTCATCTTGCAAAGGAATGATTCAACCTAGCACAACAAAATTTGTGCTGCCAAGAGCAACTGGTATACACATTTTTTCTACCAAGTATCAAAAAGTTCGGGTGAATAAATATTTGCTGAGCTTCCAGTAAATTCAGAGTACTGTGGAAGCTTTGCAAATGCTTTCAAATGAAAGTGTATTGTCCTTGCCTCTGCTGAGAGCTTCTACCACAGGGAACAAAGAATAGAGAGCACACTGAGAACTAATTGAGTGAGTCAAGTTTGAAGAAGCTTGCACAAACCGTGTTTGATATACAATTCCAAATGCATGTATCCCTATAAGGGAAAAGGAAGTGAAACTGAAAATTCAAAGTGCTAATGCAAACGAACGCTTCAACACTTAAGAAGGAAATTTGGGCAGCAAAGTGAAACCAGTATACTCATCTTTGCTGCCAAGTATCATCAAGATCGGTTGAAAAAAATTTGCTGACCTTCCAGTAAACTCAGAGTTCTGTGGAAGTTCTGCAAACACTTTAAAATGAAAGGATATTTTCCTTGCTCTGCTTAGGGCTACTTCTACAGGAAACAAAGCATAGAGAGTGCACTGAGAACTAACTGAGTGAGTCAATTTTTATGCAGCTAGTACAAACCACCTTTGAGTTAGAGTTCCAAAAGCATGTATCCCTATAGGGGAAAATGTAGTAAAAAGTAACTAATCAAAGTCGTCTTCCAAAGGAATGATTCAACCTAGCAGAAAAAAGTTTGTGCTACCAAGAGCAACTGGTATACACATTTTTTCTAACAAGTATCAACAAGTTCGTGTGAATAAATATTTGCTGAGATTCCAGTAAACTCAGAGTTCTGTGGAAGCTTTGCAAATGCTTTCAAATGAAAGTGTATGTTCCTTGCCTCTGCTTAGAGCTACTACCTCAGGGAACAAAGCATAGAGAGCACACCGAGAACTAATTGAGTGAGTCAAGTTTGAAGAAGCTAGCACAAACCATGTTTGATATACAGTTCCAAATGCATGTATCCCTATAAGGGAAAAGGCAGTGATACTGAAAATTCAAAGTGCTAATGCAAACGAACGCTTCAACCCTGAAGAACAAAATTTGGGCAGCCAAGTGAAACCAGTACAGTCATCTTTGCTGCCAAGTATCATCAAGATCGGGTGAAAAAATTTTGCTGAGATTCCAGTAAACTCAGAGTTCTGTGGAAGCTTTGCAAATGCTTTCAAATGAAAGTGTATGTTCCTTGCCTCTGCTTAGACCTACTACCACAGGGAACAAAGCATAGAGAGCACACCGAGAACTAAATGAGTGAGTCAAGTTTGAAGAAGCTAGCACAAACCCTGTTTGATATACAGTTCCAAATGCATGTATCCCTATAAGGGAAAAGGCAGTGAAACTGAAAATTCAAAGTGCTAATGCAAAGGAACGTGTAAAACCTGAAGAACGAAATTCGTCTAGCCAAGTGTAACAAGTATAGTCACCTTTGCTGCCAAGTATCATCAAGATCGGGTGAAAAAATTTTGCTGAGATTCCAGTAAACTCAGAGTTCTTGGGAAGCTCTGCAAACACTTTAAAGTGAAAGTATATTTTCCTTGCCTCTGCTTAGGGCTACTTCAACAGGAAACAAAGCATAGAGAGTGCACTGAGAACTAACTGAGTGAGTCAAGTTTCATGCAGCTAGTACAAACCGCGTTTGAGTTAGAGTTCCAAAGCATGTATCCCTATGGGGAAAATGTAGTAAAACCTAACTAATCAAAGTCATCTTGCAAAGAAAAGATTCAACCTACCAGAACAAAATTTTTGCTGCCAAGAGCAACTGGTATACAGATTTTTTCTACCAAGTATCAACAAGTTCGGGTGAATAAATATTTGCTGAGCTTCCAGTAAACTCAGAGTTCTGTGGAAGCTCTGCAAACATTTTAAAACGAAAGTATATTTTCCTTGCCTCTGCTTAGGGCTACTTCAACAGGAAACAAAGCATAGAGAGTGCACTGAGAAGTAACTGAGTGAGTCAAGTTTCATGCAGCTAGTACAAACCGCGTTTGAGTTAGAGTTCCAAAAGCATGTATCCCTATAGGGGAAAATGGAGTAAAACCTAACTAATCAAAGTCACCTTGCAGAGGAATGATTCAACCTGGCAGAACAAAATTTGTGCTGCTACGAGCAACTGTATACAGATTTTTTCTACCAAGTATCAGCAAGCTCGTGTGAATAAATATTTGCTGAGATTCCAGTAAACTCAGAGTTCTGTGGATGCTTTGCGAATGCTTTCAAATGAAAGTGTATGTTCCTTGCCTCTGCTTAGAGCTACTACCACATGGAACAAAGCATAGAGAGCACAACGAGAACTAATTGAGTGAGTCAAGTTTGAAGAAGCTAGCACAAACCGTGTTTGATATACAGTTCCAAATGCATGTATCCCTATAAGGGAAAAGGCAGTGAAACTGAAAATTCAAAGTGCTAATGCAAACGAACGCTTCAACGCTGAAGAACGAAATTCGGGCAGCCAAGTGAAACCAGTATAGTCATCTTTACTGCCAAGTATCATCAAGATCGGGTGAAAAAATTTTGCTGAGATTCCAGTAAACTCAGAGTTCTGTGGAAGCTTTGGAAATGCTTTCAAATGAAAGTGTATGTTCCTTGCCTCTGCTTAGAGCTACTACCACAGGGAACAAAGCATAGAGAGCACACCGAGAACTAATTGAGTGAGTCAAGTTTGAAGAAGCTAGCACAAACCGTGTTTGATATACAGTTCCAAATGCATGTATCCCTATAAGGGAAAAGGCAGTGAAACTGAAAATTCAAAGTGCTAATGCAAACGAACGCTTCAACGCTGAAGAACGAAATTCGGGCAGCCAAGTGAAACCAGTATAGTCATCTTTGCTGCCAAGTATCATCAAGATCGGGTGAAAAAATTTTGCTGAGATTCCAGTAAACTCAGAGTTCTGTGGAAGCTTTGAAATGCTTTCAAATGAAAGTGTATGTTCCTTGCCTCTGCTTAGAGCTACTACCACAGGGAACAAAGCATAGAGAGAACACCGAGAACTAATTGAGTGAGTCAAGTTTGAAGAAGCTAGCACAAACCGTGTTTGATATACAGTTCCAAATGCATGTATCCCTATAAGGGAAAAGGAAGTGAAACTGAAAATTCAAAGTGCTAATGCAAACGAACGCTTCAACCCTGAAGAACGAAATTCGGGCAGCCAAGTGAAACCAGTACACTCATCTTTGCTGCCAAGTATCATCAAGATCGGGTGAAAAAAATTTGCTGAGATTCCAGTAAACTAAGAGTTCTGGGGAAGCTCTGCAAACACTTTAAAGAGAAAGTATATTTTCCTGGCCTCTGCTTAGGGCTACTTCAACTGGAAACAAAGCATAGAGAGTGCACTGAGATCTAACTGTGTGAGTCAAGTTTCATGCAGCTAGTACAAACCGCGTTTGAGTTAGAGTTCCAAAAGCATGTATCCCTATAGGGGAAAATGTAGTAAAACCTAACTAATCAAAGTCATCTTGCAAAGGAATGATTCAACATAGGAGAACAAAATTTTTGCTGCCAAGAGCAACTGGTATAAACATTTTTTCTACCAAGTATCAACAAGTTCGGGTGAATAAATATTTGCTGAGATTCCAGTAAACTCAGAGTTCTGTGGAAGCTTTGCAAATGCTTTCAAATGAAAGTGTATGTTCCTTGCCTGTGCTTAGAGCTACTACCACAGGGAACAAAGCATAGAGAGCACACCGAGAACTAATTGAGTGAGTCAAGTTTCAAGAAGCTAGCACAAACCGTGTTTGATATACAGTTCCAAATGCATGTATCTCGATAAGGGAAAAGGAAGTGAAACTGAAAATTCATAGTGCTAATGCAAACGAACCCTTCAACCCTGAATAACGCAATTCGGGCAGGCAACTGAAACCAGTATAGTCATCTTTGCTGCCAAGTATCATCAAGATCGGGTGAAAAATTTTTGCTGAGATTCCAGTAAACTCAGAGTTCTGGGGAAGCTCTGCAAACACTTTAATGTGAAAGTATATTTTCCTGGCCTCTGCGTAGGGATACTTCAACAGGAAACAATGCATAGAGAGTGCACTGAGAACTAACTGAGTGAGTCAAGTTTCATGAAGCTAGTACAAACCGCGTTTGAGTTAGAGTTGGAAAAGCATGTATCCCTATAAGGGAAAATGTAGTAAAACCTAACTAATCAAAGTCATCTTGCAAAGGAATGATTCAACCTAGCAGAACAAAACTTGTGCTGCCAAGAGCAACTGGTATAAACATTTTTTCTACCAAGTATCAACAAGTTCGGGTGAATAAATATTTGCTGAGATTCCAGTAAACTCAGAGTTCTGTGGAAGCTTTGCAAATGCTTTCAAATGAAAGTGTATGTTCCTTGCCTGTGCTTAGAGCTACTACCAGAGGGAACAAAGCATAGAGAGCACACCGAGAACTAATTGAGTGAGTCAAGTTTGAAGAAGCTAGCACAAACCGTGTTTGATATACAGTTCCAAATGCATGTATCCCTATAAGGGAAAAGGCAGTGAAACTGAAAATTCAAAGTGCTAATGCAAACGAACGCTTCAACGCTGAAGAACGAAATTCGGGCAGCCAAGTGAAACCAGTATAGTCATCTTTACTGCCAAGTATCATCAAGATCGGGTGAAAAAATTTTGCTGAGATTCCAGTAAACTCAGAGTTCTGTGGAAGCTTTGCAAATGCTTTCAAATGAAAGTGTATGTTCCTTGCCTCTGCTTAGAGCTACTACCACAGGGAACAAAGCATAGAGAGCACACCGAGAACTAATTGAGTGAGTCAAGTTTGAAGAACCTAGCACAAACCGTGTTTGATATACAGTTCCAAATGCATGTATCCCTATAAGGGAAAAGGAAGTGAAACTGAAAATTCATAGTGCTAATGCAAACGAACGCTTCAACCATGAAGAACGCAATTCGGGCAGCCAAGTGAAACCAGTATAGTCATCTTTGCTGCCAAGTATCATCAAGATCCGGTGAAAAAATTTTGCTGAGATTCCAGTAAACTCAGAGTTCTGGGGAAACTCTGCATACACTTTAAAGTGAAAGTATATTTTCCTGGCCTCTGCTTAGGGCTACTTCAACTGGAAACAAAGCATAGAGAGTGCACTGAGAACTAACTGTGTGAGACAAGTTTCAAGCAGCTAGTACAAACCGCGTTTGAGTTAGAGTTGCAAAAGCATGTATCCCTATAGGGGAAAATGTAGTAAAACCTAACTAATCAAAGTCATCTTGCAAAGGAATGATTCAACCTAGCAGAACAAAATTTGTGCTGCCAAGAGCAACTGGTATAAACATATTTTCTACCAAGTATCAACAAGTTCGGGTGAAAACATTTTGCTGAGATTCCAGTAAACTCAGAGTTCTGTGGAAGCATTGCAAATGCTTTCAAATGAAAGTGTATGTTCCTTGCCTCTGCTTAGAGCTACTACCAGAGGGAACAAAGCATAGAGAGCACACCGATAACTAATTGAGTGAGTCAAGTTTGAAGAAGCTAGCACAAACCGTGTTTGATATACAGTTCCAAATGCATGTATCCCTATAAGGGAAAAGGCAGTGAAACTGAAAATTCAAAGTGCTAATGCAAAGGAACGCTTCAATGCTGAAGAACGAAATTCGGGCAGCCAAGTGAAACCAGTATAGTCATCTTTACTGCCAAGTATCATCAAGATCGGGTGAAAAAAATTTGCTGAGATTCCAGTAAACTCAGAGTTTTGTGGAAGCTTTGCAAATGCTTTCAAATGAAAGTGTATGTTCCTTGCCTCTGCTTAGACCTACTACGACAGGGAACAAAGCATAGAGAACACACCGAGAACTAATTTAGTGAGTCATGTTTGAAGAAGCTAGCACAAACCCTGTTTGATATACAGTTCCAAATGCATGTATCCCTATAAGGGAAAAGGCAGTGAAACTGAAAATTCAAAGTGCTAATGCAAACGAACGCTTCAACGCTGAAGAACGAAATTCGGGCAGCCAAGTGAAACCAGTATAGTCATCTTTGCTGCCAAGTATCATCAAGATCGGGTGAAAAAATTTTGCTGAGATTCCAGTAAACTCAGAGTTCTGTGGAAGCTTTGCAAATGCTTTCAAATGAAAGTGTATGTTCCTTGCCTCTGCTTAGAGCTACTACCACAGGGAACAAAGCATAGAGAGCACACCGAGAACTAATTGAGTGAGTCAAGTTTGAAGAACCTAGCACAAACCGTGTTTGATATACAGTTCCAAATGCATGTATCCCTATAAGGGAAAAGGAAGTGAAACTGAAAATTCATAGTGCTAATGCAAACGAACGCTTCAACCATGAAGAACGCAATTCGGGCAGCCAAGTGAAACCAGTATAGTCATCTTTGCTGCCAAGTATCATCAAGATCCGGTGAAAAAATTTTGCTGAGATTCCAGTAAACTCAGAGTTCTGGGGAAACTCTGCATACACTTTAAAGTGAAAGTATATTTTCCTGGCCTCTGCTTAGGGCTACTTCAACTGGAAACAAAGCATAGAGAGTGCACTGAGAACTAACTGAGTGAGACAAGTTTCAAGCAGCTAGTACAAACCGCGTTTGAGTTAGAGTTGCAAAAGCATGTATCCCTATAGGGGAAAATGTAGTAAAACCTAACTAATCAAAGTCATCTTGCAAAGGAATGATTCAACCTAGCAGAACAAAATTTGTGCTGCCAAGAGCAACTGGTATAAACATATTTTCTACCAAGTATCAACAAGTTCGGGTGAAAACATTTTGCTGAGATTCCAGTAAACTCAGAGTTCTGTGGAAGCATTGCAAATGCTTTCAAATGAAAGTGTATGTTCCTTGCCTCTGCTTAGAGCTACTACCAGAGGGAACAAAGCATAGAGAGCACACCGATAACTAATTGAGTGAGTCAAGTTTGAAGAAGCTAGCACAAACCGTGTTTGATATACAGTTCCAAATGCATGTATCCCTATAAGGGAAAAGGCAGTGAAACTGAAAATTCAAAGTGCTAATGCAAAGGAACGCTTCAATGCTGAAGAACGAAATTCGGGCAGCCAAGTGAAACCAGTATAGTCATCTTTACTGCCAAGTATCATCAAGATCGGGTGAAAAAAATTTGCTGAGATTCCAGTAAACTCAGAGTTCTGTGGAAGCTTTGCAAATGCTTTCAAATGAAAGTGTATGTTCCTTGCCTCTGCTTAGACCCACTACGACAGGGAACAAAGCATAGAGAACACACCGAGAACTAATTTAGTGAGTCATGTTTGAAGAAGCTAGCACAAACCCTGTTTGATATACAGTTCCAAATGCATGTATCCCTATAAGGGAAAAGGCAGTGAAACTGAAAATTCAAAGTGCTAATGCAAAGGAACGTGTAAAACCTGAAGAACGAAATTCGGGTAGCCAAGTGAAACAAGTATAGTCACCTTTGCTGCCAAGTATCATCAAGATCGGGTGAAAAAAATTTGCTGAGATTCCAGTAAACTCAGAGTTCTTGGGATGCTCTGCAAACACTTTAAAGTGAAAGTATATTTTCCCGGCCTCTGCTTAGGGCTACTTCAACAGGAAAAAAAGCATAGAGAGTGCACTGAGAACTAACTGAGTGAGTCAAGTTTCATGCAGCTAGTACAAACCGTGATTGAGTTAGAGTTCCAAAAGAATGTATCCCTATGTGGGAAAATGTAGTAAAACCTAACTAATCAAAGTCATCTTGCAAAGGAATGATTCAACCTGGCAGAACAAAATTTGTGCTGCCAAGAGCAAGTGTATAAACATTTTTTCTACCAAGTATCAACAAGTTCGTGTGAATAAATGTTTGCTGAGATTCCAGTAAACTCAGAGTTCTGTGGAAGCTTTGCCAATGCTTTCAAATGAAAGTGTATGTTCCTTGCCTCTGCTTAGAGCTACTACCACAGGGAACAAATCATAGAGAGCACACCGAGAACTAATTGAGTGAGTCAAGTTTGAAGAAGCTAGCACAAACCATGTTTGATATACAGTTCCAAATGCATGTATCCCTATAAGGGAAAAGGCAGTGATACTGAAAATTCAAAGTGCTAATGCAAACGAACGCTTCAACCCTGAAGAAAGAAATTCGGGCAGCCAAGTGAAACCAGTATACTCATCTTTGCTGCCAAGTATCATCAAGATCGGGTGAAAAAATTTGCTGAGGTTCCAGTAAACTCAGAGTTCTGGGTAAGCTCTGCAAACACTTTAAAGTGAAAGTGTATTTTCCTGGCCTCTGCTTAGGGCTACTTCTACAGGAAACAAAGCATAGAGTGTGCACTGAGAACTAACTGAGTGAGTCAAGTTTCATGCAGCTAGTACAAACCGCGTTTGAGTTAGAGTTCCAAAAGCATGTATCCCTATAGGGGAAAATGTAGTAAAACCTAACAAATCAAAGTCATCTTGCAAAGGAATGATTCAACCTGGCAGAACAAAATTTGTGCTGCTACGAGCAACTG
This sequence comes from Marmota flaviventris, assembly GCF_047511675.1. NCBI lineage: Eukaryota > Metazoa > Chordata > Mammalia > Rodentia > Sciuridae > Marmota > Marmota flaviventris. The sequence continues at coordinate 9,976 of NW_027287820.1, read as the reverse complement.
TATACAGATTTTTTCTACCAAGTATCAGCAAGCTCGTGTGAATAAATATTTGCTGAGATTCCAGTAAACTCAGAGTTCTGTGGATGCTTTGCGAATGCTTTCAAATGAAAGTGTATGTTCCTTGCCTCTGCTTAGAGCTACTACCACATGGAACAAAGCATAGAGGGCACACCGAGAACTAATTGAGTGAGTCATGTTTGAAGAAGCTAGCACAAACCGTGTTTGATATACAGTTCCAAATGCAAGTATCCCTATAAGGGAAAAGGAAGTGAAACTGAAAATTCAAAGTGCTAATGCAAAGGAACGTGTAAAACCTGAAGAACGAAATTCGGGTAACCAAGTGAAACAAGTACAGTCACCTTTGCTGCCAAGTATCATCAAGATCGGGTGAAAAAATTTGCTGAGATTCCAGTAAACTCAGAGACCTGGGGAAGCTCTGCAAACACTTTAAAGTGAAAGTATATTTTCCCGGCCTCTGCTTAGGGCTACTTCAACAGGAAACAAAGCATAGAGAGTGCAGTGAGAAGTAACTGAGTGAGTCAAGTTTCATGCAGCTAGTACAAACCGCGATTGAGTTAGAGTTCCAAAAGCATGTATCCCTATGTGGGAAAATGTAGTAAAACCTAACTAATCAAAGTCATCTTGCAAAGGAATGATTCATCCTGGCAGATCAAAATTTGTGCTGCCAAGAGCAACTGTATAAACATTTTTTCTACCAAGTATCAACAAGTTCGGGTGAATAAATATTTGCTGAGATTCCAGTAAACTCAGAGTTCTGTCGAAGCTTTGCAAATGCTTTCAAATGAAAGTGTATGTTCCTTGCCTATGCTTAGAGCTACTACCACAGGGAGCAAAGCACAGAGAGCACACCGAGAACTAATTGAGTGAGTCAAGTTTGAACAAGCTAGCACAAACCGTGTTTGATATACAGTTCCAAATGCATGTATCCCTATAAGGGAAAAGGAAGTGAAACTGAAAATTCAAAGTGCTAATGCAAACGAACGCTTCAACCCTGAAGAACAAAATTTGGGCAGCCAAGTGAAACCAGTATAGTCATTTTGCTGCCAAGTATCATCAAGATCGGGTGAAAAAATTTTGCTGAGATTCCAGTAAACTCAGAGTTCTGTGGAAGCTTTGCAAATGCTTTCAAATGAAAGTGTATGTTCCTTGCCTCTGCTTAGACCTACTACCACAGGGAACAAAGCATAGAGAGCACACCGAGAACTAAATGAGTGAGTCAAGTTTGAAGAAGCTAGCACAAACCCCGTTTGATATACAGTTCCAAATGCATGTATCCCTATAAGGGAAAAGGCAGTGAAACTGAAAATTCAAAGTGCTAATGCAAAGGAACGTGTAAAACCTGAAGAACGAAATTCGTCTAGCCAAGTGAAACAAGTATAGTCACCTTTGCTGCCAAGTATCATCAAGATCGGGTGAAAAAATTTTGCTGAGATTCCAGTAAACTCAGAGTTCTTGGGAAGCTCTGCAAACACTTTAAAGTGAAAGTATATTTTCCTTGCCTCTGCTTAGGGCTACTTCAACAGGAAACAAAGCATAGAGAGTGCACTGAGAACTAACTGAGTGAGTCAAGTTTCATGCAGCTAGTACAAACCGCGTTTGAGTTAGAGTTCCAAAGCATGTATCCCTATGGGGAAAATGTAGTAAAACCTAACTAATCAAAGTCATCTTGCAAAGGAAAGATTCAACCTACCAGAACAAAATTTTTGCTGCCAAGAGCAACTGGTATACAGATTTTTTCTACCAAGTATCAACAAGTTCGGGTGAATAAATATTTGCTGAGCTTCCAGTAAACTCAGAGTTCTGTGGAAGCTCTGCAAACATTTTAAAACGAAAGTATATTTTCCTTGCCTCTGCTTAGGGCTACTCCAACAGGAAACAAAGCATAGAGTGTGCACTGAGAACTAACTGAGTGAGTCAAGTTTCATGCAGCTAGTACAAACCGTGTTTGAGTTAGAGTTCAAAAAGCATGTATCCCTATGGGGGAAAATGTAGTAAAACCTAACTAATCAAACTCATCTTGCAAAGGAATGATTCAACCTGGCAGAACAAAATTTGTGCTGACAAGAGCCACTGGTATACAGATTTTTTCTACCAAGTATCAACAAGTTCGGGTTAATAAATATTTGCTGAGATTCCAGTAAACTGAGAGTTCTGTGGAAGCTTGCAAATGCTTTCAAATGAAAGTGTATGTTCCTTGCCTCTGCGTAGAGCTACTACCACAGGGAACAAAGCATAGAGAGCACACTGAGAACTAATTGAGTGAGTCAAGTTTGAAGAAGCTAGCACAAACCGTGTTTGATATACAGTTCCCAATGTATGTATCCCTATAAGGGAAAAGGAAGTGAAACTGAAAATTCAAAGTGCTCCTGCAAACGAACGCTTCATCCCTGAAGAACGAAATTTGGGCAGCCAAGTGAAACCAGTATACTCATCTTTGCTGCCAAGTATCATCAAGATCGGGTGAAAAAATTTTGCTGAGCTTAAAGTAAACTCATAGTTCTCTGGAATCTCTGCCAACACTTTAAAATGAAAGTATATATTCCTTGCCTCTGCTTAGGGCTCCTTTAAAAGGAAACAAGCATAGAGAGTCCACTGAGAACTAACTGAGTGAGTCAAGTTTCATGCAGCTAGTACAAACCGCGTTTGACTTACAGTTCCAAAAGCATGTATCCGTATAGTTGAAAATGTAGTAAAACCTAACTAATCAAAGTCATCTTGCAAAGGAATGATTCAACCTAGCACAACAAAATTTGTGCTGCCAAGAGCAACTGGTATACACATTTTTTCTACCAAGTATCAAAAAGTTCGGGTGAATAAATATTTGCTGAGATTCCAGTAAATTCAGAGTTCTGTGGAAGCTTTGCAAATGCTTTCAAATGACAGTGTATTGTCCTTGCCTCTGCTGAGAGCTTCTACCACAGGGAAAAAAGAATAGAGAGCACACTGAGAACTAATTGAGTGAGTCAAGTTTGAAGAAGCTGGCACAAACCGTGTTTGATATACAGTTCCAAATGCATGTATCCCTATAAGGGAAAAGGAAGTGAAACTGAAAATTCAAAGTGCTCCTGCAAAGGAACGCTTCAACCCTGAATAACGAAATTTGGGCAGGCAAGTGAAACCAGTATACTCATCTTTGCTGCCAAGTATCATCAAGTTCGGGTGAAATCATTTTGCTGAGCTTCCAGTAAACTCAGAGTTCTGTGGAAGCTCTGCAAACACTTTAAAATGAAAGTCTATTTTCCTTGTCTCTGCTTAGTGCTACTTCAACAGGAATCAAAGCATAGAGAGTGCACTGAGATCTAACTGAGTGAGTCAAGTTTCATGCAGGTAGTACAAACCGCTTTTGAGTTAGAGTTCCAAAAGCATGTATCCCTCTAGGGCAAAATGTAGTAAAACCTAACTAATCAAAGTCACCTTGCAAAGGAATGATTCAACCTAGCAGAACAAAATTTGTGCTGCCAAGAGCAACTGGTATACACATTTTTTCTACCAAGTATCAACAAGTTCGGGTGAATAAATATTTCCTGAGATTCCAGTAAACTCAGAGTTCTGTGGAAGCTTTGCAAATGCTTTCAAATGAAAGTGTATGTTCCTTGCCTCTGCTTAGAGCTTCTACCACAGGTAACAAAGAATAGAGACAACACTGAGAACTAATTGAGTGAGTCAAGTTTGAAGAAGCTTGCACAAACCGTGTTTGATATACAATTCCAAATGCATGTATCCCTATAAGGGAAAAGGAAGTGAAACTGAAAATTCAAAGTGCTAATGCAAACGAACGCTTCAACACTTAAGAAGGAAATTTGGGCAGCAAAGTGAAACCAGTATACTCATCTTTGCTGCCAAGTATCATCAAGTTCGGTTGAAAAAAATTTGCTGAGCTTCCGGTAAACTCAGAGTTCTGTGGAAGTTCTGCAAACACTTTAAAATGAAAGGATATTTTCCTTGCTCTGCTTAGGGCTACTTCTACAGGAAACAAAGCATAGAGAGTGCACTGAGAACTAACTGAGTGAGTCAATTTTCATGCAGCTAGTACAAACCACCTTTGAGTTAGAGTTCCAAAAGCATGTATCCCTATAGGGGAAAATGTAGTAAAAAGTAACTAATCAAAGTCGTCTTCCAAAGGAATGATTCAACCTAGCAGAACAAAGTTTGTGCTACCAAGAGCAACTGGTATACACATTTTTTCTACCAAGTATCAACAAGTTCGTGTGAATAAATATTTGCTGAGATTCCAGTAAACTCAGAGTTCTGTGGAAGCTTTGCAAATGCTTTCAAATGAAAGTGTATGTTCCTTGCCTCTGCTTAGAGCTACTACCTCAGGGAACAAAGCATAGAGAGCACACCGAGAACTAATTGAGTGAGTCAAGTTTGAAGAAGCTAGCACAAACCGTGTTTGATATACAGTTCCAAATGCAAGTATCCCTATAAGGGAAAAGGAAGTGAAACTGAAAATTCAAAGTGCTAATGCAAAGGAACGTGTAAAACCTGAAGAACGAAATTCGGGTAGCCAAGTGAAACAAGTACAGTCACCTTTGCTGCCAAGTATCATCAAGATCGGGTGAAAAAAATTTGCTGAGATTCCAGTAAACTCAGAGATCTGGGGAAGCTCTGCAAACACTTTAAAGTGAAAGTATATTTTCCCGGCCTCTTCTTAGGGCTACTTCAACAGGAAACAAAGCATAGAGAGTGCAGTGAGAACTAACTGAGTGAGTCAAGTTTCATGCAGCTAGTACAAACCGCGTTTGAGTTAGAGTTCCAAAAGCATGTATCCCTATGGGGAAATATGTAGTAAAACCTAACTAATCAAAGTCATCTTGCAAAGGAATGATTCAACCTAGCAGAACAAAATTTTTGCTGCCAAGGAAACTGGTATACACATTTTTTCTACCAAGTATCAACAAGTTCGGGTGAATAAATATTTGCTGAGATTCCAGTAAACTCAGAGTTCTGTGGAAGCTTTGCAAATGCTTTCAAATGAAAGTGTATGTTCCTTGCCTCTGCTTAGAGCTACTACCACAGGGAGCAAAGCATAGAGAGCACACCGAGAACTAATTGAGTGAGTCAAGTTTGAACAAGCTAGCACAAACCGTGTTTGATATACAGTTCCAAATGCATGTATCCCTATAAGGGAAAAGGAAGTGAAACTGAAAATTCAAAGTGCTAATGCAAACGAACGCTTCAACCCTGAAGAACAAAATTTGGGCAGCCAAGTGAAACCAGTATAGTCATCTTTGCTGCCAAGTATCATCAAGATCGGTTGAAAAAATTTTGCTGAGATTCCAGTAAACTCAGAGTTCTGTGGAAGCTTTGCAAATGCTTTCAAATGAAAGTGTATGTTCCTTGCCTCTGCTTAGACCTACTACCACAGGGAACAAAGCATAGAGAGCACACCGAGAACTAAATGAGTGAGTCAAGTTTGAAGAAGCTAGCACAAACCCTGTTTGATATACAGTTCCAAATGCATGTATCCCTATAAGGGAAAAGGCAGTGAAACTGAAAATTCAAAGTGCTAATGCAAAGGAACGTGTAAAACCTGAAGAACGAAATTCGTCTAGCCAAGTGAAACAAGTATAGTCACCTTTGCTGCCAAGTATCATCAAGATCGGGTGAAAAAATTTTGCTGAGATTCCAGTAAACTCAGAGTTCTTGGGAAGCTCTGCAAACACTTTAAAGTGAAAGTATATTTTCCTTGCCTCTGCTTAGGGCTACTTCAACAGGAAACAAAGCATAGAGAGTGCACTGAGAACTAACTGAGTGAGTCAAGTTTCATGCAGCTAGTACAAACCGCGTTTGAGTTAGAGTTCCAAAGCATGTATCCCTATGGGGAAAATGTAGTAAAACCTAACTAATCAAAGTCATCTTGCAAAGGAAAGATTCAACCTACCAGAACAAAATTTTTGCTGCCAAGAGCAACTGGTATACAGATTTTTTCTACCAAGTATCAACAAGTTCGGGTGAATAAATATTTGCTGAGCTTCCAGTAAACTCAGAGTTCTGTGGAAGCTCTGCAAACATTTTAAAACGAAAGTATATTTTCCTTGCCTCTGCTTAGGGCTACTTCATCAGGAAACAAAGCATAGAGTGTGCACTGAGAACTAACTGAGTGAGTCAAGTTTCATGCAGCTAGTACAAACCGCGTTTGACTTAGAGTTCCAAAAGTATATATCCCAATACGGGAAAATGTAGTAAAACCTAACTAATCAAAGTCATCTTGCAAAGGAATGATTCAAACTAGCAGAACAAAATTTGTGCTGCAACGAGCAACTGTTATACACATTTTTTCTACCAAGTATCATCAAGTTCGGGTGAATAAATATTTGCTGAGAATCCAGTAAACTCAGAGTTCTGTGGAAGCTTTGCAAAAGCTTTCAAATGAAAGTGTATGTTCCTTGCCTCTGCGTAGAGCTACTACCACAGGGAACAAAGCATAGAGAGCACACTGAGAACTAATTGAGTGAGTCAAGTTTGAAGAAGCTAGCACAAACCGTGTTTGATATACAGTTCCCAATGCATGTATCCCTATAAGGGAAACGGAAGTGAAACTGAAAATTCCAAGTGCTCCTGCAAACGAACGCTTCATCCCTGAAGAACGAAATTTGGGCAGCCAAGTGAAACCAGTATACTCATCTTTGCTGCCAAGTATCATCAAGATCGGGTGAAAAAATTTTGCTGAGCTTAAAGTAAACTCATAGTTCTCTGGAATCTCTGCCAACACTTTAAAATGAAAGTATATATTCCTTGCCTCTGCTTAGGGCTACTTTAAAAGGAAACAAGCATAGAGAGTCCACTGAGAACAAACTGAGTGAGTCAAGTTTCATGCAGCTAGTACAAACCGCGTTTGACTTACAGTTCCAAAAGCATGTATCCCTATAGTTGAAAATGTAGTAAAACCTAACTAATCAAAGTCATCTTGCAAAGGAATGATTCAACCTAGCACAACAAAATTTGTGCTGCCAAGAGCAACTGGTATACACATTTTTTCTACCAAGTATCAAAAAGTTCGGGTGAATAAATATTTGCTGAGATTCCAGTAAACTCAGAGTTCTGTGGAAGCTTTGCAAATGCTTTCAAATGAAAGTGTATGTTCCTTGCCTCTGCTTAGAGATTCTACCACAGGTAACAAAGAATAGAGACAACACTGAGAACTAATTGAGTGAGTCAAGTTTGAAGAAGCTTGCACAAACCGTGTTTGATATACAATTCCAAATGCATGTATCCCTACAAGGGAAAAGGAAGTGAAACTGAAAATTCAAAGTGCTAATGCAAACGAATGCTTCAACACTGAAGAAGGAAATTTGGGCAGCAAAGTGAAACCAGTATACTCATCTTTGCTGCCAAGTATCATCAAGTTTGGGTGAAAAAAATTTGCTTATATTAAAGTAAACTCAGAGTTCTGTGGAAGCTCTGCAAACACTTTAAAATGAAAGTCTATTTTGCTTGCCTCTGCTTAGTGCTACTTCAACATGAATCAAAGCATAGAGAGTGCACTGAGAACTAACTGAGTGAGTCAAGTTTCATGCAGCTAGTACAAACCGCGTTTGAGTTAGAGTTCCAAAAGAATGTATCCCTATAGGGGAAAATGTAGTAAAACCTAACTAATCAAAGTCGTCATCCAAAGGAAGGATTCAACCTAGCACAACAAAATTTGTGCTGCCAAGAGCAACTGGTATACACATTTTTTCTACCAAGTATCAACAAGTTCGGATGATTAAATATTTGCTGAGACTCCAGTAAACTCAGAGTTCTGTGGAAGCTTTGCAAATGCTTTCAAATGAAAGTGTATGTTAATTGCCTCTGCTGAGAGCTTCTACCACAGGGAACAAAAAATAGAGAGCACACTGAGAACTAATTGAGTGAGTCAAGTTTGAAGAAGCTGGCACAAACCGTGTTTGATATACAGTTCCAAATGCATGTATCCCTATAAGGGAAAAGGAAGTGAAACTGAAAATTCAAAGTGCTCCTGCAAACGAACGCTTCAACACTGAAGAACGAAATTTGGGCAGCCAAGTGAAACCAGTATACTCATCTTTGCTGCCAAGTATCATCAAGTTCGGGTGAAAACATTTTGCTGAGCTTCCAGTAAACTCAGAGTTCTGTGGAAGCTCTGCAAACACTTTAAAATGAAAGTCTATTTTCCTTGCCTCTGCTTAGTGCTACTTCAACAGGAATCAAAGCATAGAGAGTGCACTGAGAACTAACTGAGTGAGTCAAGTTTCATGCAGCTAGTACAAACCGCTTTTGAGTTAGAGTTCCAAAAGCATGTATCCCTATTGGGGAAAATGTAGTAAAAAGTAACTAATCAAAGTCGTCTTCCAAAGGAATGATTCAACCTAGCAGAATAAAGTTTGTGCTACCAAGAGCAACTGGTATACACATTTTTTCTACCAAGTATCAACAAGTTCGTGTGAATAAATATTTGCTGAGATTCCAGTAAACTCAGAGTTCTGTGGAAGCTTTGCAAATGCTTTCAAATGAAAGTCTATGTTCCTTGCCTCTGCTTAGAGCTACCACCACAGGGAACAAAGAATAGAGAGCACAGTGAGAACTAATTGAGTGAGTCAAGTTTGAAGAAGCTAGCACAAACTGTGTTTGATATACAATTCAAATGCATGTATCCCTATAAGGGAAAAGGAAGTGAAACTGAAAATTCAAAGTGATAATGCAAACGAACGCTTCAACCATGAAGAACGAAATTCGGGCAGCCAAGTGAACCCAGTATACTCCTCTCTGCTGCCAAGTATCATCAAGTTCGGGTGAAAAAATTTTGCTGAGATTCCAGTAAACTCAGAGTTCTGTGGAAGCTCTGCAAACACTTTAAAATGAAAGTATATTTTCCTTGCCTCTGCTTAGGGCTACTTCAACAGGAAAAAAGCATAGAGAGTGCACTGAGAACTAACTGAGTGAGTCAAGTTTCATGCAGCTAGTACAAACCGCGTTTGTGTTAGAGTTTCAAAAGCATGTATCCCTCTATGGGAAAATGTAGTAAAACCTAACTAATCAAAGTCATCTTGCAAAGGAATGATTCAACCTAGCAGAACAAAATTTGTGCTGCCAAGAGCAACTGGTATACATATTTTTTCTGCAAAGTATTAACAAGTTTGGGTGAATAAATATTTGCTGAGCTTCCAGTAAACTCAGAGTTCTGTAGAAGCTTTGCAAACACTTTAAAATGAAAGTATATTTTCCTTGCCTCTGCTTAGGGCTACTTCAACAGGAAACAAAGCATAGAGAGTGCACTGAGAACTAACTGAATGAGTCAAGTTTCATGCAGCTAGTACAAACCGATTTTGAGTTAGAGTTCCAAAAGCATGTATCCCTATAGGGCAAAATGTAGTAAAACCTAACTAATCAAAGTCGTCTTCCAAAGGAATGATTCAACCTAGCAGAACAAAATTTGTGTAGCAAAGAGCAACTGGTATACACATTTTTTTCTACCAAGTATCAACACGTTCGGGTGATTTAATATTTGCTGAGATTCCAGTAAACTCACAGTTCTGTGGAAGTATTGCAAATGCTTTCAAATGAAAGTGTATGTTCCTTGCCTCTGCTTAGAGCTACTACCACAGGAAACAAAGCATAGAGAGCACACTGAGAACTAATTGAGTGAGTCAAGTTTGAAGAAGCTAGCACAAACCGTGTTTGATATAGAGTTCCAAATGCATGTATCCCTATAAGGGAAAAGAAAGTGAAACTGAAAATTCAAAGTGCTCCTGCAAAGGAACGCTTCAACCCTGAATATCGAAATTTGGGCTGCCAAGTGAAACAAGTATACTCATCTTTGCTGCCAAGTATCATCAAGTTCGGGTGAAAAAAATTTGCTGATATTAAAGTAAACTCAGAGTTCTGTGGAAGCTCTGCAAACACTTTAAAATGAAAGTATATTTTCCTTGCCTATGCTTAGGGCTACTTCAACAGGAAACAAAGCATAGAGAGTGCACTGAGAACTAACTGAGTG